>NC_064923.1:544434629-544734629 GCF_023897955.1 Schistocerca gregaria
GCTCTGCTTACACAATTCTTCGAAGAATTCCCGTTCCTCGTACGTCTTCCGCTGTCAGGAAATGTACTACAGCCGTTCACGATTATTTTGAAGCTTCCATTTCCCATTTTCAGCAATGCTGTGTGCAGTGGGCGCCGACGCGTACACGTACTCACTCTGTCGTCGCCTATGTGTGCGTCCATGTTCCTCTAATGGCGAGTTTGGGACCTCAGTGCTCCTCCTATAGGGACGACTCCTTGTACCATAGGCAATGGAGTTAAGTTCCCTTCTGCGATTTTCATTTTACAACCACTAGCTCGTTTCTTTTTCAGTGAGAGTAATACATTATCCCTGCTATCAGAATCCAAAACTACCGACTAGCGGCCCGCTTTATCACAAATCTCGCTACGCCGGCGGACAATCCCAAACGTAGCCGGTTTGCCTATAGTTTACCATGCGCAGTCGAACAATCTCGGTAGCCTCAGTAGCACACAGCATGAAGCAGAGGACCGGCTTTTATAGGGGAAAGAGCCGGTTACAGTTACATGATCTGGCGCTACCTCATTAAAGTTTTCCACCTACTTTGAGAAATAGGAGCTGCATTTTTCCATTTTAAGAGCTTATGCTCCACTTGCAAATACGAGGAATTCGAGGGTCTGAAAGTAAGGTCATTTCGTTTACACCAGTGGCAGTCTTTTCTAGTTGCGCGAGGTCTTAAATTACACTGTAAATGAAATCTACTGGAACGTTCCTTTCGTTCGTCCTCGGAGCTTCCATGGCGTCGCCCGAAATCCGAAAACAGCGACCAGAGCCTACACACACACAAACACACACATACACACACACACACACACACACACACACACACACACACATACCCTTCTAAAATGACTAACGAGTGCAAGAGCCATCACCCATCAGTCGAAACAGAATAAAGTTTATCACGTTGCCACGTATTTCCTAATCTCTTCTACGGAGATAGGACCTGGACTTTATTCCAGGCGAGAGGCGAACGACTTCAGACATTTGAGATGCGGCTGTACAGGAGAATATTAGAGTGTCACGGACACATGCAATTACTAACAATAAAGAACATATAATTTGAAAAGTGGTCCAAATGGCACTAAGTACTATGGGACTTAGCATCTGAGGTCATCAGTCTCCTAGACTTAGAACTACTTAAACCTAACTAACCTAAGGACAGCACACACATCCATGCCCGAGGCAGCATTCGAACCTGCGACCGTAGCAGCAGCGCGGTTCCAGACTGAAGCTCATAGAACCGCTCGGCCACAACGGCCGGCGTAAAATTTAGAGAATGTCAATATATCGGCCGTACAATGAGGAACAGTAACACTTATAAGTGCTGTAGAACATTTTTCAACGAAAGATACCAGGTAAAAGTATAGCATGGTAAACTAGTGGCAAAGCCCTGGATACCGAGAGGTCGCGGGATCGAATCCCGGTTAGACCTCAGATGTCAGTCTGCGTTTTAGCCTAGCTTTCACCTCTCAACGATGTGGGGAGTCGCATTAATGACACCTGGTTTGGATTACTCGGTAAATCGTAGGTCACCTTTCCTCGGTTTGATAACAAATGGGATAGGTAGGGGGACACGAGGCACCGAAGTGACGTCCAATTGAAAGACTGCACTAGGCTACTGAGCCACGCAAAACTGTTATTATGTCCTGGGAAAAGAGGACAAGGAATAATAAAAACCTCTTGTCTCAGTAACTTAAGGACATGGACTTAATACTAGTTGGAAATGCTTTTTAAACAAGCGAAAGTGATCTGGCTGTGACCGTCACCAAAATATGAAAAGGATAGGTACTAGAAGGTGAAGTGATTCGATAATCAGCCATCTACAGATCATACTTTCACTGTAATTCGTATTTGAGACAACGGAGAGTGTGAACCACCACAAAATCATTACTATGCGAAATTCGTCAAAATTTATAAAATTTGACCAGGTTTAACATTGGCGTATAAGTATCCTTCTGCTTTTACACACCGACAGACTTGCATTAAAAGGGCCACACCTCATCCTGTACAGTCATTGTCCGAGCCGCGGTTGAGTGAGCTCTCAAAGGCTTGCCCCTGTAGCTGCACGGCCGACTGGGGGAGGGGACAGCGGTAGTGTGTGAACCGTCACTATGATGTAGAGGAGGTGCAGTCCAATAGCTGAAGCCTGTACACAAACAACTAGCGAGTCTGCTGACGATCGCATTCGGTACGATCAATAATTCGTCACCACAGCACTGGAAAAGCAATACTTGCGTATGCAAAGAATCAAACAAAGCAAAACAACATGGACCACATACTGAGAAAAACTTATAACACAAAAAGGGCTAAAAACGTAGCACAGCATACAATGTTGGTAGCTACAACACTGACAACGTATCACGTGTCAATGGGTCACACTGAGCATTATGTATCAGTTCCCTGACAATCTGCTCGGCAACATTTTCTAAACATAAAATATCTTCTTCTTCTGCCATATCTTTCTGAAGTAGTGAAGCCTTCGAAAGTACTTATAATTATCTTTTTCCCCTTTTTGTTTATTCTCTTTTCTGAACAACTGGAATAGCTAGAATCCGTGGATCCCTCTGAAGCACAGGTTTTAATTAGATGTTCTTATTTGCCTATCTTGATAGCAAGTTAATGAGGTTGCACATAATCGCTCAAATCTCATTTTGAAGAACGCTACATGCAACTGTGGCACGTGAAGACTGTGACATCGTACTCTGTTGTAAAGAGACAGCAATGACAATGCTCAAAATGTACATGTCAGCAGGTGGCAGTCCACAGAGGAGGCCCTTTCTTCGGAATAACTTTTTTTTCACTTGCTGCTTGGGTTAGACTTGTCGCCTTATGGGATATGCAGACTCTGCTTCCAACCTGGCCACTTAGGCACGGACAGGGTCCAGACCTGAGTTGTCCTCATTGATTTGCCTAAGGCTCTATCGATTCTGGGGCCGAATGCAATGTTACCCGCGACCTGTCACGTGAAGGCGGGCCAAATATTATCTTTCGGGTATTGCACTATTTCGTTTTCCTCTGCAGTTTGGTCTACTTGACTACTGAAACAAAATGCAAATTATAGTTATTAATTTATGTACCTACTTCTATTTTACAGATTTCACATGAATGTAGCTACAATAACCTGTGACAGCTTACAGACTAGATGATTTTAAACAATGTCGTCACCAACATCTGTATTATTGCTTCGGTCAGTTTCTTCGTCTTCCTCTGAGCTGACTATCACTTAGTTTGTTCGTTGTATTCTGTGTCTCATATCAGACATATTTTATTGTTCATTTGTGTACTGAAGGAGCAGGGTCTTGGAAATCGAGTCCACAATACTGTTGATTTCTTTCGTCTTTGGTCGCATTGTCCAAGTCCTCGCATGGTGCTCCAGTCGTCTCGCTCGTGTGAGAAGAGTGCACTGACTTACGGCGTGCTCTGTGGAACCTCTCAGCCCGCAAGTATATTTTTCCCTTTGACTGAGGTGCGCGAGATGTAAATTCATTGGATATGGGCCGGTCCAGTCAGAAGACCGACCGTATCTCGACTGGGAACGAGATGTCTTATTCCTAACCACTCACTTATGTTCCGGAATAACGTGTAATCTCGCCGGCCCTTATCTTGCTGACTCATTACCGTTGCCGGTTACCTAACCTGCACCTCTTCAAGTGGCACTCGTCTGCTATTTCTTATACAGTTACGGTAGCCATCATGTCTAATCTTCTCATCTTGAGCCAGCACGCTCCAGCCTTGTATCTGATGGTGTAGCCCATCGGGCAGATTCCCTAGATCATTAAGAACGCTTCAAGTGATGTGGTTTCTGGTCTGGACAACTCCACACAGCCTGAACAACACACGTCTTTCCTGTGTTTAACAGTTGTCTGTTACTAACTAACGTCAGACAGTGTGCCCTGTACTGGCCCCGCGAAGCATACAGTCGACGCAAAGATCGCGGAACAATGAGACTTAATCGCCCAGCGCTCACGACAAGAATGTCCTTCTGCGATTGCGTCACGTTATCTTGCGGGAGCTCTGACGTTGTCGCGGATGAGACGCTAAACCCAAATTTCCATCGTTATCTATTCCCTTACCGTTCGAAATTTTGAGAATAATCGAGATCTGCACCTGAGTAAGACCGAGAGTGAAATATCTTGTTAAATGTCCGGACTGGACGACACGTGGTAGGGCAGGGGCGGCAGCAGCCGAGGTCAAGGGCAAAGCCGTGGCTGGGGCGCCTGCGCGCAGTGCGGCACCGCAGAACGCGCGTGCCAAGTGTTGCTTGGCACCAACACTCTCACCCCCACCCCCCACCCCTGCCCCCCATGCATCACGGCCGCCACACCGAAACCTCACCCCCTCTCCAGAGCACAGCTTCAGAGCCTACGAGGATCTGAGGATGCTAGCAACTCACTGAAACAAATGATGTTAGTTTCATTTCCTTTCTTTAGCCAGTGGCAGATTCCACATACGACGGATAGGTCCGGGCCTAAGAGTGCCGACAGGAGAGGGGGCGCCAAGAGACCTCGATCAGCACTTGTACTTACGGTGGTTTTTCTAAAAAAAAAAAGTAATTTGAAAACAGTTTAACTCCCTAATGATTGAAATAGGATAAGCTGTTGCAACAGACAACTGTCTTACAGTACCGGTACCGCACTCTTTAGATGTATGGATGGATGGAGAGGGTTTTAAGGGCGCACGACCGCAAGGTCTTCAGCGCCTGCTCAGTAACAGTTTGAGACGGGTGTCAAGAAAAGACTCAGAACAATAAGATAAAACAGAACGTAAGGCACAGGAAACAAGCTCGGAAAAATATGTGCCTACCCACACCGAAGTGTGGGACGAAGCATGCCGTCAGCAGTAAAACATGGACAACCCAGAAAGAAAGTGGTAGAGGGAGCTAAAAAAATGTAGCAGATGGAGGTCGCTGGCTGACGGCAAGGAAAAAAGGGAGGAGCCAGCCACTCTGCAATACACTAAAACCTCCAGCCTAAAAGTTTTGGCCAGAGTCCAGACACATCACAAAACTTTAAAACCCTAGACAGACACGTCTCATCATTAACTAAAACACAGGGCAGATCCCCATGAACTTGTGCTTCTGCCCTTGCATCACGGTATAAAATGCAGTCTGTTAAAATGTACCGGAAAGAGATGTGCACACCACAAGCATCACAAAACGGAGGATCCTCCCGCCGTGATAGAAAGCTATGTGTGAGAGGACAGTGCCCAATCCGAAGACGCGTGAGGGTCACTCCTTCCTTCCTGAGCGCCTGGCAGGAGGTACGCCACCGCCGAGTTGACTTCACCAACCGCATTTTACTGGCCGTCACCGCCAGCCATTCTTCCTCCCACAACTCCATTCACTTCTTGTGGAGTGCAGAAATGACAGATTGCAAGGGAATAGGACACTGGACCACATCCTGCTGTCTGCAGGCCTCCTTGGCAGCCCGATCCGCCTGTTCGTTGCACTCAGCACAAGGACACCTCCTTACCCCGCCGTTGGAGCAAGTACAATTGGTCATATATCAGCTGGACCATCTCCTCAGTTGGGTACAGATTCTGAAATGATTGTAAGGCACTAAGGGAATCGGAGCAGAGGAGAAATCTATTGCCCTGAACACGATTCATCCGCTCGAGTGCCTTCCGGATCGCGTGGAGCTCCACTGCGAAAACGGTGTATTCATCAGGGAGGCGAATCCGGGTAACATGATCAGGGAACACTACAGAATAGCCAAGGAAATTCGAAGAGCTGAAATATAGACTCCTTGGAGGAAATGGAAATATTAATCCACAGCCAAAAGTGGAAAAACGAGATCCTAAACGAAATCACATTTATTCAGCATCTTCAATACAATACTGCTAAAACAGAAAATATTAACGCTTAAGAATATTTATATGAAGTAGCTTTGTAATTCTTCAAAATAATTTTTATACCCTCGGTATTAACATTATATTATGTCTCTCTTATGGTCATATACACTCTAAGGAATGGAAAACAGGCGCACCACGAAGGAAGTATCCGAATGGGATGAAAATCAGAACATGTAATGTACACGTAAAGAAAAATAAAGGATTGCAATTTCAGAAAAATTTGATGATTTGTTCAAGAGAAACAGCTTCACAAATCGATCAGGTCAATAACGCATTGGACCACCACCCGGCCTTTATGCAAGCAGTTATTCGGCGTGGCACTAATTGACAGAGTTGTTCCATGTCTTCCTTAGGAATATCGTGCCATATTATGTCCAACTGGCGTGTTACATAGTCAAAACCCCGAATTGGTTGGAAGGCGCTGTCCATAATACTCCAAACTTTCTCAACTGGGAAGAAATCCAGAGACCATGTTGGCCAAGGTAGGGTTAGCTAAGCACGAAGAAAAATATAAGAAACTCTCGCCGTGTGTGGATGGGAATTATCTTGCTGATAATGAAGGGCAATAAAACGTCGACGTACCATTGTGCTGTAAGGGTACCGCGGTTGACAACCAAAATTGTCCACTACAGAAAGAAATGGCACCCCATACAGTTAGCCATGGTTGTCGGGCCATATGGCGGGCGACAGTGAGGTTGGTATCCCACCGCTGTCTGGGGCGTCTCCAGACAAATCCACGCTTGTCACCGGGGCTCAGTTTGAAGCGGGACTCATCAGTGGAGACAGTTCTACTCCAGTAAATCCGATTCAAGGCTCAAGATGTGTCTGGAGGCGTCCCATACAGTGGTGGGATAGCAACCCAAGCCGAATAAATGCTTGCGTAAGGGCCGAAGGTGAACCAACGCGTTATTGATTTTCTCAATTTCTGGAGCTGTTTGTCTTGAATTAATTATCCAATTTTTCTGAGATTGTAATCATTTGTTTGTCTGTAGATGCTAATCACATCTACCGATTTCCGTATTTTCGAATAATTCCTTCCTGGTGTATCGTCTTTTCTTTATCTTAGAGATGCGATACCAAGATCTGCAGAAGACACCAGCATCGACACATCAATAGTAGAAACGAAACAAGCTTTGTTCTACCACCATGTTGTTTCTAGTGCACTGTAGTGTTTGTTACAATGATGTATTTTAGGTGTCAGCGAGTTCATTAACAGTGGGCCTATAGCGTTGGAGGTAACAGGACACACAGCAAGAAGACAGCCACTTCATATGAACAATGTGAGGGATTATTGAAAATATTTTCGTATGAACCTCAGACCAACAAATGAAGCGAAGATTCCTTCATATTGGGTTAGCCTTTCTTTTCTCCGCAGGACGACCACAGCACATGAGAAGACTATAAAGGACAACTTTAATACGTTTGTGAGCTTTTGCTAAATGTGTTTTGTATTGCCACTGTAGCCTGAAGATGCGGCTTACATTCTGAAACATTTTGCTTCATTAAATAATTTAAGTAAATCAACAAAACTTTGTGAATAAAACGTTCTCGGTTTACAAGCCGCGTCAATTCGAATAAATTCCTCGAGCTTTCGATGGCCATCTCCGCCATCGTCGTCAGGAGTTCACTGACTGCCGTGGCTGTTTTTTTTTTCTTTATTGTTATTTTGATCACAATATCCAAAGGCGGGCTGTCAGCAGCAGAGTACGCCACTCTTCAGCCTTGAGTTTGACAATAAGTATTACATGTAGGAGGCACAGAGAATACAATCAAAACGGCGGGCAAAAAATGTAGACACTAAAAAACAAAAAAACATGGAGCCGTTCACGCTGGACGAGAAATATTACTAACACTAGTTGATATGGCGCACATAACATGGATGACGGCAACGGTACATGTGAACACTGGTGGCGTGACGGCGAAAGAAAACAAAACACAAACGAAGGCGCACACACGAGACACTGATGGCGATGATCTCCGGCGCGCGAATGTTCACTGAGCGTGTGCGAGTCCGGGGACCTGCCAAGAGAGGAGGAGGAGGAAGGGAGAGGGGGGCAGATGCCATGGGCAGGGGAGATAGAGGGAGGGGTGTAAGGGGGGGCCCAGAGGAAGAGGGGTGGGGGAAGGGGATGGGGTAAAAGGAAGGAGAAGGGAGGGAGTGTGCCAAAAGGAAAGGACACAAGAAGTGGGGGTGGGGAGTATCAAAATTGATAGGAGGAGTAAATGGAGGGGAAGAGGACATCATCAAGGAGGGGGAGCTGGCGGAAGCCACCTTGGGGGAGGGTAAGGAGGGTGGAGAGATGGAGACCGGGAGGGACGTGGGAATACAGGTGCGGCAGCAGGCGGGGTGGGAGAGGATGGGCGAGACAAGCGGGTGAGAAGGGTTGAGTTTGCATGAGGTGTACAGGATCCGTATCCTTTCAAGGAAAAGGAGGAGGTGGGGGAACGGAATGAGATCGTACAGGATCCACGTGGGGGAGGGGAGACAGATGCGATAGGCGAGGCGGAGAGCATGGCGTTCAAGGATTTGAAGGGATTTATAAAAGGTAGGAGGGGCGGAGATCCAGGCCGGATGGGCGTAACAAAGGATAGGGCGGATGAGGGATTTATAGGTGTGGAGGATGGTGGATGAGTCCAGACCCCACGTACGGCCCGAAAGGAGCTTGAGGAGATGGAGTTGGGAGTGTGCCTTGGCTTGGATTGTCCGGATATGGGGGGTCCAGGAGAGGCGACGGTCGAGGGTGACGCCAAGGTACTTGTGGGTGGGGGTGAGGGCGAAAGGACGGCCATAGACGGTGAGATAGAAATCAAGGAGGCGGAAGGAAGGGGTGGTTTTGCCTACAATGATCTGCCGTGGCTGCTACGGTTTCTCGCTTATATAGGCATGATGACATCATCAGCAGCAAATCAGATAGACCCAATGTGGCACGCGCGCGCAGGTCGAGCCGGGCAGCTATCGGAGCTATTGCCCGTGGCAGCGCCAGGGACAGGCGCCCCGTTTGAAAATGTCGCTCCCGCGTCTCGCATCTGTCTTTGCTTTCTTTCGATGTCCAACGCCCGCCCCCATGCCCTACTGAATGTGTACCCATGGTCTCTGTTGAAACTGTTGTTGTTTAAACGAATCTCAACCGCTTGCTTTACAACAGAGTCCAAATATGTAGATGCATGAGCCAACACTTTTGTATTTTCGAGCTGTATTTTATGTCCGTTTTCTAGGCAATGCTCCGCTATGGCCGTCTTGTCAAGCTCCCTTTGTTTTGTATGACGCTTGTGCTTAGTACAACGAAATACAAAGAAATTACAGAGCGAACGTTTGTCTTGCTGACAGATCAGCAGGAAGCAACTCTTGAACACGGTTGCTTTTGTATGAATAACAATGGAGGGCTTTTCGTAGGATTCTATGCACTTTGCGCCCAGGCGTGTCCAATATTTGGGCAATTCTCCCTGCACTGCATGTTTGCTCACCACCGTTCGACGCCTCCTACGATACTGTGCCGCGCGGGATTAGCCGAGCGGGCCGGCCAGTGTGGCCGAGTGGTTCTAGGCGCTTCAGCCTGGAACCGCACGATCGCTACGATCGCAGGTTCGAATCCTGCCTCGGGCATGGATATGTGTGATGTCCTTAGGTTAGTTAGGTTTAAGTAGTTCTAAGTTCTAGGGGACTGATGACCTGAGATGTTAAGTCCCATAGTGCTCAAGGCCATTTGAGCCATTTAACCAAGCGGTCTAGGGTGCTGCAGTCATGGACTGTGTGGCTGGTCCTCGCGGAGGTTTGAGTGCTCCCTCGGGCATGGGTGTGTGTGTGTTTGTCCTTAGGAGGATAATTTAGGTTAAGTAGCGTGTAAGTTTAGGGACTGATGACCTTAGCAGTTAAGTCCCATAAGCTTTCACACACATTTGAACCTTTTTTTTTATTGCGGTACTGTGGCCATATCTTTGACAATTTTCGACTGCTTTCCTCCTTCTGCCACACTGCACTTCAAAAGAACGTGTCGCATCGAATTTTGAATCATTCCCTCCAGAATCTCAGCAGATATTGGACCATTTTCTTTTTTCACACCCTTGAGTGTCCGGAACTTCCGTAAAGAGTGTTACCAGCGCCATGTGATACTTGATGGAGAATAGTTATGTTGGGCATCTCGGACGCAAAGATAGGAACAGTCGTGTCTGTTAGTGTGCATATTCTGACGCTTACAGTCCCCATCTATTAGTCAAATTTCCCTTTTTATTCTGCGTGACTTTTCCCCTGAGTCAATAATTTGCTGTTCAAATTTGACGTCAATCTCAGCAGTGGTTCTCTTTCTACAGCGTCCTGAAATTAATTATGGACACAGTGCATGTAGTTTAAACTCTGGCAGTCACAGGTATTGATTCATGTTTATTTAAAGGTAGAGATTAATTTATTCCGACTTTATTCGATGTTTTCTCGCGGGATTTACGTTAGTTATGAGACAGTTCGGTTGCGTAACCCGAGCTATCTGTATCAGGGTGATCCCCGTGGACAACAAGGCAAACTAATAGCTTCAGTCCGTAAGTTGAAATTAATCTCAAGTTTCTATCTTCGGATATGTTGTGAAATTGGATAAAGTTTTTAGAAGCACTGTGTATTTTTTGACGGGCAGCAGCTTCAACACATTAGAGTTTCTAAAAGCGGGCATAGTGGTGATGGATTTAGTTTCAGCAAGCAACAGACGTACTAGTATAGAGCCGACAATCGCAGCAGCTGAGAGTGGGAGGAGCCGCGCGGGGGCGGGCGATGACCGCAGGTGTGCCTGCGGGGGCGGCAGACGGCGCGGCTGGCAGTGGGTCAGGGCAGGGCGGCTCATGAAGCGAGGCCGGGCTGGCGGTGGCGGCGGAGGCGGAGCGGACGCGGCAGCACCACAGCCCGGCGTGCCACCGGCTCCGGGATCAATAGGACCGGCCTAGCCCCACCGCCGGCTCCCGGGGGCGCACAACGCACGCCACGCCACTAGTATCCCCCGACTGCAGGGACACCTTCCCAGGCAGTCTCCTACCGGAGACCTGCGCCGCATCGCCGGCGTCCTGCCACTCCGACGGCACATCGAGGTTTGTGCACCGAAATGTTAAGAGAAGACCGAGACGTCGGGAAAGCCGCTGAGCGGCGGTCTCGCAACCTGCTCGTAGTGGCACGCATCACTGCAGTGGCCAGACTCGCTACCATTCCAATAGAACAACACTAAAGTGTTATATATACTAAGATGGTATCTGTTCCTTCGGACATGTCCGAAAGAACAGACACCATCGGTGACCATGCAGCTCGTTAGAATGAAATTACAATGAAATGAACACCCGTAGCTGCTTACAGGCGTTGACATACGTCAACAGGGACAGAAAATTCTAACGAGCTGCATGGTCACCGATGGTATCTGTTCTTTCGAACATGTCCGAAAGAACAGATACCATCTTAGTATATATATAGTTAAGGCTCACCGGCCACTTGACCATCTTCTTCTTCTGTGCGAATCCACAGACAGTGCCCCAACTCTTACGGGAATCGGTAACGTGCTGTGAGTAATGAGTATAATGCAGTGCGGGACGTTGAGAATGTGGGTTTCGCGGGAGGCTTGCCAGAGATAAATCTCTGCAGTCGCGCTATCCTCTGTGTCCTCGATGGCTCAGATGAATAGAGCGTCTGCCATGTAAGCAGGAGATCCCGGGTTCGAGCCCGGTAGGGGCACACATTTTCATCTATCCCCGTTGACGTATGTCAACGCCTATAAGCAGCTAAGGGTGTTCATTTCATTGTAATTTCATACTAAAGTGTTAATCGAAACAAAATCCTGCATATAAGAAGAGCCACACAGACGAATGAGTACCTAAGAAACACAAACGATATGGAAGGATGGAACAACAGCAAGCCTTGTTAGCACATCCAGGAAAACGGAAACGTACAGGAAGGTTCCAAACTTCGCAGAACGAAAGGACACCTTCACTACCTACTGATCAACTGGCTCCCTGTCTGGGGTTAATTTACAAATATCGGATTCCAGAGCTGCGCCTTTTATCATTCAAAAACCGCACTGAATGGTAGTTTTCTGTGAGAAGATCGTGTGACGCCTCGCCTAAGAAAGACAGATGTATGCCAGCAGCTGTCGGAGTTCGACAGCCGCAGTCTCATGGTCTGTTACTGTTTCTCGAAGCTCCTGTTTACGTTGGATGGGATCCTACGATTTTCATGCTAATATTGAATCTGTTGTTTCAGGAAGACAATTCACCAACGTGAAGCGAGGTACCAGCGAACCCTCTAGTCTAGTGTCCGACGGAACAGACATATAGTTCGCTTGGCCAGCAGGCTCGTACAGCTATGTCACGCAACCTTGAATCAGGAAATGTACTTTGTAACAAGATAAATACAATACTGGCCATTAAAAATGCTACACCAGAAAGATAACGTGGTACAGACGCGAAATTTAACCGACAGGAAGAAGATGCTGTGATACGCAAATGATTAGCTTTTCAGAGCATTCACACAAGGTTGGCACCGGTGGCCACACCTACAACATGCTGACATGAGGAAAGATTCCAACCGATTTCTCGTACACAAACAGCAGTTGACCGGCGTTGCCTGGTGAAACGTTGTTGTGATGCCTCGTGTAAGAAGGACAAATGCGAACCATCACGTTTCCGACTTTTATAAAGATCGGATTGTAGCCTATCGCGATTGCGCTTTATCGTATCGCAACATTGCTGCTCGCGTTGGTCGAGATCCAATAACTGTTGGCAGAATATGGAATCGGTGGGTTCAGGAGGGTAATACGGAACGCCGTGCTGGATCCCAACGGCCTCGTATCACTAGCAGTCGAGATCACAGGCATCTTATCCGCATGGCTGTAACTGATCGTGCAGCCACGTCTCGATCCCTGAGTCAACAGATGGGAACGTTTGGAAGACAACAACCATCTGCACGAACAGTTCGACGACATTTGCAGGAGCGTGGAGACCGTGGCTGCGGTTACCCTTGACGCTCCATCACAGACAGGAGCACCTGTGATGGTGTAATCAACGACGAACCTGGGTGCAGGAATGGCAAAACATCATTTTTTCGGATGAATCCAGTTTCTGTTTACAGCATCATGATGGTCGCATCCGTGTTTGGCGACATCGCGGTGAACGCACATTGGAAGCGTACACTCGTCATCGCCATACTGGCGAATCACCCGGCGTGATGGTATGGGGTGCCATTGGTTGCACGTCCTGGTCACCTCTTGTTCGCATTGACGGCACTTTGAACAGAGGACGTTACAATGCAGATGTGTTACGACCCGTGGCTCTACCCTTCATTCGATCCATACGAAACCCTACATTTCAGCATGACAATGCACGACCGCATGTTGCAGGTCCTGTACGGGACTTTCTGGATACAGAAAATGTTCGACTGCTGCCCTGGCCAGCACATTCTCATGGGTTGTTTGGGGAAGGAGACCATGCAGCGTGGTCATGGGTCTCATCGGATTAGGGAAGGACGGGGAAGGAAGTCGGCCGTGCCCTTTGAAAGGAACCATCCCGGCATTTGCCTGGAGCGATTTAGGGAAATCACGGAAAACCTAAATCAGGATGGCCGGACGCGGGATTGAACCGTCGTCCTCCGGCCAGAGGTGGTTGTTCTGGGTACTGATTTCTCAGGAGCGATGCACCCAAATTGCGTGAAAATGTAATCACATGTCAGTTCTAGTATAATATATGTGTCCAATGAATACCCGTTTATCATCTGCATTTCTTCTTGGTGTAGCAATTTTACTGGCCAGTAGTGTATCAACATGAACAGTGTGAAGACGTCTGGGGCACCACAAACTGCCAGTAAGGCTTCCCTTAATGAGGCAGCAGAGAGAGAAGACCACCGACACAACGACAACACTGGACACAGAAAACGCACCACATCGGCTTTTCAGACGAGTCCCAGTTCAGTGCACAGCATCACTGCGGACGTATTCATGTTTGGAGACTCCGAGACGAATGAACGTTGCCAGTTTGCATTCGTCTTCTTCGTATGGGCCTAGCACCAGGCGTAATGCTGGTGTCGTTGAGTACACAACGCCTTGACGTGCCATCCTGATCTAGCACAGTTCAGAGGACAACGACTGTTGCCTTGTCCAACACGTCCTTCACATCTCTCAACCACTGGACACGTCTGGCTATGCGTTGCCGAGAGAATGGAAGGCCACCATTCGCCAGCGACTATGTTTCACGAACTCCGACATGTAGTTGAAGCAAAGTGGAAGGACGATCGTGCGTCTGTCAAACAAATTTAAGGCGCCTCTGTGACCAACTGAGCTAGAGCCATTTTTATGCCAGAGATGGCAATTATTTGTACTAAATTTCGCATCGTTAACACCTACAAATCACCTACAAGTTTAATAACTTTTACTACTGTCCTCCTAAACTGTACACGCACAAAAAATGAAATTTCTCTTTTATATCCTTCTTGGTTTTGAAGTTTTGAAGTCCAGCAGAAGACATACATTTTTAAACTGATTTTTGTACTCATTATTTCGTCAGCATCAGTTTGATCATTATCAGTTCATTTGACATCTACTTCTAGTTAAAAGCGTTACGCCATTACATATACTCATGTTGTGCCTAAACGTTTTCTAATTTCATCTACTGCGCTCCCATGCTGTCTTCTCTTACTATAAGAATCCAGAAGGGAACTGCCTTGGATAAGCAAGCCACCTCAGTTTCATTTTCATTACAACCATAATCAAATCGTCCATTCAAACCAGTTCCCTGATCCTGCTGCGTGTTTCCCTGTCTCTCGTAGTAACTCCCACAGCGCATCTCTCCACTGCCCGCAGAGCAAAGGTCCTTGTCCGTTGCTATAAGTCAAACTGACTGAAAACTGTCATTTTAATGTACACAGAGGCGTAATTCTGAAAACATAATTTGTTTTACTAAAAGCGCTCTTGGCGACTTTTACTCTTCTGTTTACTTTTTTGGCTGTCTGTTCAGTCGTAGTTCACCTGTCATAGTAATAAACTAGCAGCTAGTTGCCTGACTGGAAAATCAACAAATGCCTGACTGGATTCTGAGATGATTTCAGTGAATGGAGAAATATTTTGAGATAGTGAAACTCCAGCTAAACTGCCCTTTATTTGAGGCCGCGAAGACAACAGACAGAAAACAGATTTTCAGAAAACAAAGCTGGCAAAATTTTGGCGAAAGATTCGTAACGAGCCTCCATTACTAACGGAAGATTCCTTGTGAAGGATTCCATTCACCAGAAATTCCCGGCGTGTGATGAAGCACAGCAATCAGTCGTCCTCTTCTTTCAGGTTTTATTTAAAAAAATCTAGATTTCGGCTAGTACCTAGCCATTATCAAAGCACTATTTCATAGTTTTAGTACATGTACTAGTTAGTCAGTCCCCTGTTGTTTGGGCTTCTTCTCAGTCCATTCAAGACTGCTGTATGATCTAGATTTGCTTTAATAAAACCTGAAAGAAAAGGACGACTGATTGTTGCGCTCCGTCACTTTGAAAGAGGTAACGTATGTTTAGGTAAACCGGACTGCAAGGAGAATTGGGGGGGGGGGGGGGGGGGAGGGTACGATATTTGCTAGGCACATTTGTACTACTGTACGTCAGGTTTAGAAAGTCTGTGGAAAATATTAATTGGAATGTGATTTTTGAGGTTACCTCGACGTTCTTGACTGATGGTATGTTTACAGGTTTCCAGCCTGAATGACATTATCGTTCAGGGATAGATATTTCCACGGGTGACCTGATCTAGTTTTCTTCATGTGCTGCGATCCGTGCTCCTGTCTGCTCTTGTGTGCTCTTTTGTCCTCGCTGTCTTAAGTGAGACACAGTTTGTTGGGGAGGACGATCTCACAAGAAAAAAAAAATGCGCGAAAAGTGTTTCTAAAGTGTAACTGACCACTAACGTGCTTTTGAACGCTAATGAAATGCGCGTAATCTGTATCAGATTGATCTGTCTTTCTGAAGACAGTATTCCACAGCTCTCAATTAAGGAATGGCGTCTCCTACCCGCTAATATCTGCTATATCGTTTCCTTTTATTGACAACGAGATTTTATTTCAAAGCATCAGGTTGACATCAATACATCATTGAGGGGCAATTCAGTGACATCACACATACAAGCAAGATATAAGAACACACTGTACTGAGCATCACGGGTCTACAGATACAATTTGTGTTCGAAATGGTAATGATGCTCAATAAAACAGGCTTTTATACATCATGTGTTTGACGTCAACGAACTGTCCCTTCACATTGTATTTATAATAATATATCGACCTGTAATGATTCGTGAAACCAGTCATCAATTTTAAAAAAAATCTGATATGGTAGCTTTCGGCGGTTGAAGAGAGACGGAAGCATTGTAAGAGTATAAATAATCTGCGCTATATTATTTCCAGACAGTTTGGTATGTTGTGTTCAAATCACTTTTTCCTGTCAGAACTGCATTTGAATCATACTGGACAAACCTGAGTGGGCAGTTGGTCGCAGAAACATACCTGGACTGTGATCCTTGGCGTTCAACTGAATGGTGAAATCTCCTACGTAACCTACGTGGCCCAAGTTACGGTGCCTTCCACCGGACTTCGTTACTTCAAATAAAACATGTTTAAGACTTTTTAGCACCTCTCCCACGTTCTCTTTGTTGGAGTAGTGACGTGGCGGGGGAATAACCAGCGGTGAAGAAACTTGAGGACTTCCTGAACGTCGACTCATACGTGCTAATGGAAAGGATGGCACACGCTATTCTCTGAAGAACCCTACCGTATTTGTATAGTGACAATGACAGAAACTTTTTGCAGGGCAATTTTTCTCAGGAAGGGAAGTCGAAATGTTTATCTTTCTCTAATTAGCCTTTATGGCTTGCAGAGGACATTGTCTCAGTGCCTTGCACAACTACTTTGTTCGTCATTAGAACGAAGATATATATATATATATATATATATATATATATATATATATAATATATATATATATATATAACCCCCCCTTCCCCTATACCACCATTGATACTACGAACTACTTAGGAAATCAGGTGTGTGTCCTTGTCTTCTAATGACTTTATTCCAAACCTCCCGCTCCCCTCCCCGTAACATTTGCTCCACATAAATCAGTGTTTTTCTATCTTACAATAGACTTTGAAAGCACTGCACATAATCAATAGGTAATTGCATAATACTGCATACCACAATGGCACTGTGACAGATGCAATACCGATGCTATACAAGAAAACTAGCTTGTTCGTTCCTATTTATGCACATTAACTTACGTTCAGCAGGCTGAAGATTAAGTAGATTTACGCTCCAATTTGCACACCACAAAATTACACATCGTAGTTTCACACTATGCATCTCTTCAAATTTAGTGTTAGAAGCAACTCTTAACGAGCAACATGGAAAACATTGGCATTCGTGTCTAAATTTGTCCATCCATCACATTAAAGAAGAAAGAACTATGATAAGAAGACCAGTGTTAAGGAATTTCCTACTGCAGTGTCAACTAATTCTTGTGTGTCACGTTTTTTTTTAACATACGTTTTTCTTATCTTTTTCTATTTTTTGTCGTTAGCGCGAAACAACTACACATAAGAAAAACGCAACAAATAATAGTATTTTTAACTAGATTCCAGATAATATCATGGAGCTATTATTTTCTAGAGCGAGTGCAGCTGAGGAATACTCAGTTCATAATACGCAGTATTATACCCTTGAGGAGTGTCACATACGTGCATGCATAGAAATGACCTCAGGTGTGCGTCAGCGAAGTACGATCGCTGCTCCTCACGATCCATTATTTACGATCTGCTTGGTTGGCGACTGCTCAGAATTTTATTTGCAGGAGCTTAAGAAACTACGCCGGAGTAGGTTTGTGTAGGATCGCCAGTTTCGAGAAAAAGTGTATGCATTCTGTTTAGACAGCTTTCACGGAAATGTTTTGAAGGCACGTGGATTCTGAGGTCATGATGACGGTGAAAGCAGAGAATGAGATGCAGCAGTCGCGAAACACTGTAAACATTTTTTCTTTCGTGCTCCAGCGTGGATTTCAATAAAACTTACATGTATCAATGGCAAAACAATCGCACATACTTTCTATGGTGTATGTTATAGTGACACTGTATTACAGGCTTTAAGAAGTAGAAATGATATGTAAACCAATTGGCCTATGTAAACCAACTGGCATTTATATGTCTTTAAATCGAGAACATACTACATCGAGGTCGATTTCACAATACAAAAATTCTTAGATGCTGTACGTAATATGCGAGTTTGTCTTACCATTAATTCTGTTCAAAGGAAAGAATATTACGATTCAGCGTCACGTCTACGAAGAGTTAATTGGAGACGATTTTTCTTCGGCTAATTCAAACAAAATAATTTTAGTGACAAAAATTAGTCATCACAATTCTCAGACATAAATCAGGTAAAAAGGTACTTCGTCACTAGGTAGAAGAAGTTTGCTCCTTCAAACCGGTCAGTATCATTTGTTCAAAATGGGTTGAGAAATTTTGACGAGTGTGATGTGTTGCAAAGGCGTTAAAGTGAAATGCGATAACAGTAACTACTCACTGCAAGAGTACTACAATTTTTCATATATATGATGAAAGTTATTTGAATTCCGAAGCAGACACCGAAATATTGAAGAATTCTTCTATCTTCCGACATTGATCACCGAAGAAACAGACAGATACTGAGAAAAGTTTGTGGAGAATAGGAAATCAATTGATTGGAAGATTGGCGATTGGACCTTTTAAAAAAGCAAGTGGATTTCCATTGACCTGCTATGTTTTCTTCCCCACCGCCCTCCAAGAGTTTATATTTAATTCGATTTTTTTTCCGAGTGTCTCAGCTACAATTATTATATATAGAATGTGCACAAAGCATACAAATCTTGAATAGTAACGCAGGGATTATCCAACTTACTTAAATTATCTGTTACAATCCCTTGGAGTCAATAACTTTGCTTAAAAACTATGCTTACTACTATTTACATTAATTTTGAAACTTCTTTATCAGTGATCTTACGTAAACATATACCCAATTCTTCAAAAAAAAAATGGTTCAAATGGCTCTGAGCACTATGGGACTCAACTGCTGTGGTCATTAGTCCCCTAGAACTTAGAACTACTTAAACCTAACTAACCTAAAGACATCACACACATCCATGCCCGAGGCAGGATTCGAACCTGCGACCGTAGCAGTCGCACGGTTCCGGACTGCGCGCCTAGAACCCCCAATTCTTCATGTAGAGGTAAAAAATATAGGTAAGAAAGAAGCATTTATACTGTTGATGTCGGAGACACGTCCGCAATTTTGCACTCATTTAATTCTAGAGTAATTAGTCTTCTTAAGTAAAACATTGTTACTGAAATAGTATACCATATATTGGCAAATTAGACAGCGTAATTCGACAAAAATTGTTTCGGTAAGTAGAAAGTTCGTTTTAAGACGAGTCTCCCTGTACTATTGAGATACTTAGGAATATAATTCTTTAATTGTAACTCACGGCAAACAACAACAATTTACTTCAGTTTTAATTATTGGGACTCATAGAAGAGACGCTGCTAAAGGCCATTTTAAGTCGATCTGTGGAAAGTTATTAATCGAGGAAGATCTCTGTCCAAAAATGTACCACAAGTTACAACTCGTGAACTGTGTCGCCATTTATCTATATCCTGTGTCCGAAAGTACATTCAGTGACTGATGTTAATGACTGGCTGTGAACTGGTAATTAATCTAATGAACTCTGTTAATCTTTAATGAGGTCTTCTGCTAACTGTGATAAACGGGTTAAACTGTGAATTGTGTTGTGATCTCCGATAGTTATTCACTGTCCACAAAATTTTTCGTATCGATATGACAGACGGGGTGGTGATTCCGTGACACTGTTAAACATCTGTTTGCCACTAATGAACTTTTGTGTAGCTTTAGTATTAGGTTATCGCACTGGAATAATCTTATCATAGGAAATGTATCCAAGTGTGTATGTGGCTAGACGTTTTATTTGTTCTACAGTTAAAGCAAAGAGGACTTGATCTGGTCATAAACCGTATGTTACTCAACATCTAAGTGCAAGTGAACAACAAACCTGGGGTAGCCTACATCATTGACAATAGCCTATTTCTGACAATCACTTTTCAGCCGGATTCGACGGAGACACATCTACCGATGGCAGATTGCACAAGTAAACACGGTTACGTTACAACCTGATACATAGACTATGCGAGAAACGTTCTCCCCTCCTAGGAATAATTTATCTCTGGAGAAACAAAGCGTTCCAATTGACTGGAGGAAAGCGAGAATCTTTATTCCTCTTGAAGAAGATGAACAAATTATTACATCCTAAACTAAATTATATTTTCATCTGCTGCAAACATGAATTTCGTCAGTGGTCTCTGACACGAGATAAGTTGAGTTAGATGCGACGTATAATGCTCCACTCTCGCTTCAGCATCGAATACGTCGCCCGTTGGGGTCATTATGAGAAACAGATCGCTGGGTTTCTAATTAACCTGTGATTGTCGCATAACAAATTACAACTCCCGCAATCATAAGTAATGAAGGTAAACGAAATTACAGTGAAAGATCACACAGGCTAGAAAGCTGCCTGAAACTGAAGCGTAGTGTCAATGGTGGTGATTGTTTGCTTGGGAGCATGCGTTTGGCGACCGCGTGTAATTATTGTGGCTACAGGTCTCGCGGGATTGGCTGTATAATTGTTGGGCGTCCTGAGTGACTTCACTCTCCTGCTTCCTCCGTAGCAGCCAAAGTGATTTTGAATGGAATGTGAGAAGGGTCCCAGAGGGCTAAAACCGAAGCCGAGGTCGCATAGAGGTTTTATAAGCGACTGTCTTTAAGTAGAAATTGCTGTTGTGGTCTTCAGTCCGAGGACTGGATTAATGCAGTTGTCCATGCTACTCTGTTCTGTGCGAGGCTTTTGCATCTCTGAATAACTATTGCAACCGACAATCTTCTGAATCTGCTTGCTATATTCGTCTCTTGGTCTTCCTCTACGATTTTTAACCCACATTTCCTCCAAATACTAAACTGGTAATCTCTTGATGTCTCAGAATGTGTCCTATCAACCTATCCCTTCTTTTGTTCAAATTGTGCCACAAATTTCTTGTCTTCTCAATTCTATTCAGTACCTCCTCACTACTTAGTGATCTACCCATCTAATCTTCACATTTTTCTGTGGCACCACATTTCGAAACCTTCTACTCTTTTTTCGTCTAAACTGTTTATCGTTCATGTTTCACTTCCATACATGGCTACAGCCCGGACAAATACTTTCAGAAAGAACTTCCTAACATTTAAATTCAAATGGTTCGAATGGCTCTAAGCACTATGAGACTTAACATCTGAGGTCATCAGCCCCCTAGACTTAGAACTACTTAAACCTAACATCCATGCCCGAGGCAGGATTCGAACCTGCCACTGTAGTAGCAGCGCGGTTCCGGACTGAAACGCCTAGAACAGCTCGGCCTCAGCGGCCGGCTCTTAAATCTAGATACGTTGTTAACATATTCTCTTCTTCAGAAATATTTTTCTTACCATTACCAGTCCACATTTTATTTCCTCTCTACTTCGGCCCTCATCCGTTATTTTGCTTCCCAAATACCAAAACTCATCTATTACTTTAAATTTCTCGTTTCCGA
Source organism: Schistocerca gregaria (assembly GCF_023897955.1). Taxonomy (NCBI): domain Eukaryota; kingdom Metazoa; phylum Arthropoda; class Insecta; order Orthoptera; family Acrididae; genus Schistocerca; species Schistocerca gregaria. The sequence continues at coordinate 544,456,151 of NC_064923.1, forward strand.
ATCTAATTCCCTGAGCATCACCTCATTTAATCCAAGTACATTCCATTATCCTCGTTTTGCTTTTGTTGATGTTCATCTTACATTTTCCTTTAAAAACAATGTCCATTCCATTCAGCTGCTCTTCTGAGTCCTTTGCAGTCTCTGACAGAATTACGATGTCTTCGGGAAACCTCAATGTTTTTATTTCTTTTCACTGAACCTTAATTCCTGCTCAAAATTTTTGTGCTACCTTCAGAATTTCAAAGAGAGCATTCCAGTCAACATTGTCAAAAGCTTTTTCTATGTCTACAAATGCTATGAACGTAGGTTTACCTTTCCTTAAACCAAATTCTAAGATAAGTCGCAAGGTCTTCAGTGCCTCGCGTGTTCCTACATTTCTCTGGAATCTAAACTTATGTTCACCGAGGTCGGTTTCTACCAGTTTTTCCATTCTTCTATGAAGAACTCGTGTTAGTATTTTCCAACCATGACTTAGTTTGGTAATTTTCACACCTGTTAGCAACTGCTTTCTTTGGAGTGGAATTATTACATTATTCTTGAAGCATGTGGGTCTTTCACCTGCCTCATACAAAATGTATACCACATGGAAGAGTTTTGTCACGGATAGCTCTCCCAAGGCTATCAGCAGTTCTAACGGAATATCGTCTTCTCGCGGGGTCTTGTCCGGACTTATATCTTTCAAAGCTCCGTCAAATTCTTCACGCAGTATTATATATCCCACTTCATCTTGATGTACGTTCACTTCCCTTTCTGTAATATTGACTTCAATTTTATCTCCCACGTATATACTCTATGTACTCCTTCCACCTCTCCCCTTTCCCTTCTTTACTTAGGACTGGTTTTCCATTTAGCTCTTGATATTCATGCAGTTGCTTTTCTTTTCTCTAAAGACCTCTTGAATTATCCTGTAGGTGCTATCTATCTTTCCCCTAACGAAATGCTGTTCTAAATCCTTAATTTGTCCTTTAGCCATTCATATACAATTTACGCTTCCTTGTAAGTCATGCAACAAAACTTGTGTCCAGTGACCACCGCCCCGCACTGAAGAGGGTATTTCCCATTATTAAGGCTAATTATCTTTCATTTTACGCGTGGAGCGCGGGAGGAATAACGGATTAAATGCCTCAGTACGCGTTGAAATTAATCTGATCTTGTGCTCTCGATCCCTACAGGAAAGAGTTGTAATATAGCCTAGATTCATAATTTAAAGCTTGTGCTCGAAACTTTGTAAGTAGGCTTTCTCGGGTTAGCTTGCGTCTATCTTCAAAAGTCTGCCAATTCGGCAACTCAGTGTCATTCTCCCTCGGGCCAATCAAATCTATGGCAATTAATGCTGCTCTTCTCTGTGTACGTTCAAGACGTCCGTTGGTCCTATTTAGTACGGGTTCCACACATTCCACCAATTTCTAGATCGTTCGCACGAGTGATTTGTAAGCAGTCTCTGTTGTAGACTGATTGCATTTCCTTAGTATTCTACCAAGAACTGCATTCTACCACATGATTTACCTACAACTGAGCCTATGTGATCGTTCCATTTTATGGCTCTATAGAACATTGCTCGCAAGGTATCGTATGAGTTGACTAATTCCGCTGTTACTCGTTGATACTGAAATGATATCATTCTATATTTTCTCGTTTTTTGAAGTGCACAGTTTTCATTTTTGAACATTTAAAGCAAGTTGCAAGTTTTTCGTCATTTATAATTGTTATTAAGAACGGACTGATATTATGCAGGTATTTTCATACAGTATTTCATTATAGATAATTGGATCATCTGAGAAAAGTCTGGCCGGCCGGAGCGGCCGAGCGGTTCTAGGCGCTACAGTCTGGAACCGCGTGACCGCTACGGTCGCAGGTTCGAATCCTGCCTCGGGCATGGATGTGTGTGATGTCCTTAGGTTAGTTAGGTATAAGTAGTTCTAAGTTCTAGGGGACTGATGACCTCAGAAGTTAAGTACCATAGTGCTCAGAGCCATTTGAACCATTTGAGAAAAGTCTGAGATTCCTACTTATACTATCTAGACGATCATCAAATACAACATGAACAGCAAGGGTGCCAAAACACTTTCTTGTGATAGTCCTGAAGTTGCTCCTACATGTGTCGATGGCTCTCACTATCACGATATCCTCAATCCAGTCTCAAATTTCGGTTGATACCCCTTGCGATAGATTTTTTTTAATAAGCATAGATTTGCTTTTCAGAAATCGAAAACCCTGGCTCTGCCTGGCTGCCTTCATCCATGGTTTTCAGGACGTCATGTGAGGAAAGTTTGAGTTGGGTTTCACTTTAATCCGTACTGGTTGGAATAGAAGAGACGCTCTGTTCGAGATATCTCATTATGCTTGAGCTCAGAATATGATCTAAGATTCTACAGCAAATGGAATGGGTGTCAGGGGTAATGGACGGTAGTTTTTGGGATCACTTCTGCTACCATATTTGTAGACGGGTGTGAGCTGTGTTTTTTCCAAGTACTGGGCACGGTTTCTTTGATCGAGGGATCTACGGTACATTGCGGCCGAAAGAGGGGCTGACTCAGTGTAGAATCTGACAGAGATTCCATCACGCCCTGGAGACTTGCTCAGTTTCACCGATTTCAGATGTTTCTCAACACCGTTGACATTAGTGTCTATGACGCTCGTCTTTGCAATGTTACGAGAATTAAATTGGGGTAGTACCCTTAGATTTTCATTTGTAAGGGAAACTTTGAAAACGGAGTTCAGCGATTTTGCTTTGCTACCCTCATTTTAAGTCCCTGTCTCGTCCATGATGATCCGTACACTAGCTTTCGCACCACTAACAGCCTCTACATATGACTTTATTTGGGATTTGAGGAAGATCTTTCGATAAGATTCTGTTACGGTAATGGTTGAAAGCTTCACTAATTTCCCTCTGGGCAGCCAGACGTGCTTCGATCTTCCTCGTTAAATAGCTCCTGATGGAAGCATCCAGACTGGAGACGGTTGTAGATGATTCCACTGATTATTCGGCGATGGTACAGTGAATACCGAGTATTACCGTCTACCAGTGCAGAAACACTCCTATCGGCGCACCAAAAAGGTAAATATGCTCCTGTTTAAAAGACTCTGGCTGAAGAGTGTGGTACCAATTTCTCCATTTTACCTTCTTCAACAAATTTAAAAATTTTCCCAAAAATTCTGGCAAGCGAACGTATTCGCGATCTTCTTAATATGCAACTCACCTCTCACTTCCACAGGCTCCCCTCACTGTAACTCGCTCTCACTCACTGGTCATCGTTGCGAGTCGTTCATACCCATTCACTCCCACTTCCATAGTCTCACTCACTCATTAAGCCCAACTCATTGTCATTATCTCTGTGTCTCTGTCACTGCCTCACGTCTTATGGCCACGGTGTCCTTCATACTGTCCTACTGCTGCTGTCTCCTCTCACTTTCGCTGTCCCCCACTTGCTCTCTCTTACTGCCCTATCACATTCTTTTCTTCCCACTACTGCTGTCTTTGCTCACTATCGCTATCTCCGTCTTCCTCGTTGTCATTGACTTAGACTGCCTCTCATTATCACTAGCTGTCACCCGCTTCCACTTTCTCCTTTTTGCTCTCCCGCTGCCACTGTCTCCTTGTCTGTAAGCATAAAAAAGAGCGAGTATGTTTGTATGCCAAAATTATTAGGATAATTTTTAAAGGTGCAGTGAGGTAGTTGGAACCCCGCTTTTCATCCAGAATCCTTTAAACAGGAGCGTATTCGCCTTTCTTTTTTTTGCTCCAATGGGATCATTTTTCCGTTGATTCCCGTCTTTTCTCTGCTAGAACAGGATATGTCACTCATATAAAAGGAGCGTTATAGTTTAGTAAAATTATGATAGTTTATTTATGTGAAACTGATATAACGCAAAACTAATTTTACACCTCAGACCGTATTTCGCGTGCACAAAAATTTTGCAAGTGCTTCAGCACTACAGCATACGATTCCCATAGCTCGATGATAACGGAGACACTTTACTGCTTATTTTTTCGTACTATGTCACTTTATCAAATACGTTTTCGTCTCTTACTGGATTTTAAGTGCGTATTTTACGTGTACAAATAGGGTAAATCTGAACCTCTGTATCTCAGACACGGCGAAAGATATCAAGAAGGTTTTCAAGGTTATTCGGTTTCGAGGCCTTAGTAATATATTGTAAGAATGCCAGCCATTTGCTGTATATAACCGTTTTGCAATCCGTGGCTCGGATCTGGCACCCAAAAACCATGTTGTCTAGGGTGTCCACCAACTAAACGGTGCATCCATATAGCGCGCCATAGACCATATCTAATACAAAAAGAACTAAGTGACTTGTTCCATTTGCTTAAGATGGAGGAATTGCATAATATTCAAACTATGACCGTGTACTTCAGGATAGTTGCAGTAGTGATAATAATAATAATAATAATAATAATTGCGTGTGACGACTGCCTCCCATCGGGTAGACCGTTCGCCTGATGCAAGTCTTTCGATTTGACGCCACTTCGGCGACTTGCGCGTCGATGGGGATGAAATGATTGTGATTAGGACAACATAACACCTAGTCCCTGAGCGGAGAAAACCTCCGACCCAGCCGGGAATCGAACCCGGGCCCTTAGGATTGACATTCCGTCGCGCTGATCACTTTTTTTTTCATTTTGTCCGTTGTTGATCGTTGTGTTTGGTCGTCTTGGACGTCACATGACATCCGTTCAAGTTAGTTTGTTGATCATTCCACTCAGTTTTTTTTTTTGTTTGTTTTACAGAGGCCAACCAGCTCTCTGACCGATCACACTGAGCTACCGTGCCAGATAATCTCATTTTGTTCGTTTTCGTTCTTTGTATCTGCTCGGGGCGGACGTCGAAAGACACCCGTTTCAGTTCGTTGTTAATCCAGTAACTCAGTTTTTTTATTACAGAGGGCAGCTAGCCCTCTGACCGAACACGCTGAGCTACCGTGCCGGCTCTCATTTTGTTCTATATTCTTCGTTGTATTTGTTCGTGGCGGACGTTCGATGACACCCGTGGAGGTTGTTCGTTGACCTGTTCCCTCCATGCTGGCAACACTCAGCTACTGGGGACGGACAGTTGCAGTAAGGCAACTGTTGAGTTTACAAATGGTCCCTAGCTCAAGGGCTATCCAAAAGCACTTGACATACTTTTCTGTCATCAATAGACCCGACGTATGTTCCGGAACCGTGCGACTGCTGCGGTCGCAGGTTCGAATCCTGCCTCGGGCATGGATGTGTGTGATGTCCTTAGGTTAGTTAGGTTTAAGTAGTTCTAAGTTCTAGGGGACGGATTACCGGAGATGTTAAGTCCCATAGTGCTCAGAGCCATTTGAACCATTTTGAACCGACGTATGTGCTCCGGAATGTCCCGGTTTTATGCACGCCTTTTGGAATATTTCGGTGTCGCATGCGTACCGGTTTGCGATCATAATGTCACCTTTGCACGCGCGCTCCGGCACCAGCGGTGGACAGTGGGTGGTGGCAGTTCTTCGCGGAAGGCAGGGAGGCCTGCGTGCCGGCCGCAACAAGTTGCCCACTAGCAATCGATGCGCGGCGCGGTCGGCGCGACCTTGACCTCGCGCTCCAACCCGCAGGAAGCCCGCCTGGCCGCCGGCAGCCGGCACGCCTGTCCATTGTCTGCTGCGCCGTGACGTCACGCGGCGAGCTGGTGCAGCGCCGCCGCCGGGCGCGCTCGCCAACCACGGTGGTGGCACGGAAGGTATCGTCCCCTTTCTCGACAGCTCCTTGTCCACATTAGGAAGTCTCTGACAGACACTCGAATGGAATGGGCAAACAGAACAAAGTCAATATGTGTGCCCCAAGGAAGTGTGGGAGAACCACTCTTGATCTCCATACATATGAACGATCTGACGGATAGGGTACACAGCAGTGTTCGACTGTTCGTGGACGACGCTGTTTTCTATTGAAAACTGTCGTCTTTGACCGGTCGTAGGATGATACAGAATGACTCGGATAGAATTTCTATTTGGTGTGAAAGTTGGCAGCTTGCTCTAAATCTGGGAAAATGTCATTTAACGAGTAATGAGTACGAGAAAGATCCCTAATCGAATACAATATTAATGGTGTGCTCCTAGACACAGTCGCGTTGATTAGATCTAGGTGTAACGTTGCAAAACGGGAACGAGTACGTTAAGATCAGTTGCAGCAAAGGCATATGGTGAACTTCGATTTACTGGTAGAGGGGGAGAATTCTAAGATAGAGTAGCCCATCAATAAAGGACACCTTCCCGTCCAGATAGCCGAGCGCTTAGCACACCCTTTTCGGGATTCTGGGAGATGCACCAGCTTCACATCGATTGGTTGGTTGGTTGGATTAAAAAGAGGCGGGTAGGGACCAGACTGCTAGGTCATCAGTCCCTCATTCCGATTAAAATAATTCCAGTAAAATAAATGAGACATACAAAACACAGCTGGAAGAAAGGTGAAAACCACAACAATGACAGAAGGAGAACAAACACGAAAATGGAAAAAATCGGACAAGAAAACAACAGAGAGACAAGAAACATGAAGAAGAGATGAAAACCAAAGAGCTGATTACCATGGCTGGCTGACCATGAGAATAAAAGAGAAGCCAACCAATCTGCAACACATTAAACCCTCCACCCTAAAAGCACTAGGATGCAGGACACAGAGGGAAAAAGGATATGCGCTAAAACTTATATCAAATGATAAAACCCAACCTCATGAATAAAACTTAAAACTAATGCTGCTGTGGAGACATTGTCGCCCAACACCGAAGGTAGGATGCTGGGAAAATTAATAGTCCGCTGCAAGCAGCTAAAAATGGGTAGTCCAGCAAGAGGTGGACGACCGTCATTTTTTAGCCACAGCGACACCGAGGTGGCTCCTCGCGACGGAGGAGGTAACCATATGTTAGCCATGTACGGCCAATGAAGAGCCGGCAGAGGACAACCGATTCCTTGCGAGAGGACTGCATGGAAGACTTCCACACTCGTAGGTGGTGGTGGTGGTTAGTGTTTAACGTCCTGTCGACAACGAGGTCATTAGAGACAGAGTGCAAGCTCGGGTTAGGGAAGGATTGGGAGGGAAATCGGCCGTGCCCTTTCAAAGGAACCATCCCGGCATTTGCCTGAAACGATTTAGGGAAATCACGGAAAACCTAAATCAGGATGGCCGGAGACGGGATTGAACCGTCCTCCTCCCGAATGCGAGTCTAGTGTGCTAACCACTGCGCCATCTCGCTCGGTCCCACACTCGTAGTCTCTTTAATGACATGGTGTTTGTTTGCTGTACTGTTATGCCATATCGTCACCCAAAGCTGAAAAACGCAGCGGCGAAAGACAGAAAGCAGGTCATTTTTGGAGATGTCCATCTCCAGAAGCGGTTTCCGCATAGCCTGAATGACCAGCCTGTTGGCTAGTTCGTTGCCTGCGATTCTGATGTGTCCTGGGGTCCACAAACACCACTGAATGATGGGACCATTCCAGGGCACAGATGGACTCCTGAATAGACGCTATCAAAGAATGGCAAAGGTACCACTGGTCGATAGCTTGTAGGCTGCTCAAGGAGTCAGTACACAGGAGAAATGACTCGCCAGAGCATGAGCGGACATGATCAAGAGCACGAGATATGGTCGCGAGTGCTGCAATGAAAACACTGCAGGCATTTGGCAAGGAGTGCTGTTCAGTATGTCCTCCATGAACAAACGCAAAGCCTGCATGACCATCAGCCATCGAGCCATCTATGTAAACCACTTTTATGTTCCCAGTACATGTGGAGAATCGAGAGGAAGTGATAGCAGAGAGCTGCAGGGTTAACGGAGTCCTTAGGGCCATGCAAAAGGTCCAGAAGAAAACTGGAAGCTGTGGGCTAGAGCCCATGACTGCACCTTGTGAGTGCCCTGTAGGCGTCGTTCAGCAACACCAGTACTATAGGAGCAGTACGAAATGCAGAAGTTATCTGCATACAGAGAAGGTGTGAAAGACGGCCCTACAGACCGTTAATAGCCACTAAAAATAGAGTGACACTCAATATGGAGCCAAGCGGAATGATATTCTCCCGAATGTGGGGGGAACTATGGGAGGCACCGACTTGGTCACAGAAAGTATGGAGCAACAGGAAGTTTTGGATAAAAATCAGGAGTGGGTCCCAGAGACCTCACTCACACAATTTGGCAAGGATATCGTGTTGCCAGGTCGTGTCATATGCTTTATGTAAGTCAAAAAAGACGGCACCAGATGTTGGCATCTGGAAAAGGCTGTTCGGATAGCAGATTTGAGAGACCCAAGATTATCAGTGGTAGTGCAACCCTGGTGGAAGCCGTCCTGACATGGAGCCAGTAGGCCACCTGGCTCCAGGACCCAACCCAACTGCCAACACACCATATATTCCAGCAGCTTACAAAGAAAGTTGATGAGGTTGATGGGTTGGTAGCTATCCACATCAAGCGGGTTTGGACCAGGTTTGAGCAATGGAATGATGACGCTCTAACACCATTGCCATTGAAAGACGCCATTGCATCCGGTTCAAGTTGACGAGGAGATGTCACTTGCAGTCAGATGGGAGATGTTTAATCATCTGACTGTGGATCCGATCTGGCCCAGGAGCTGTGTTGGAGCAATGTGCAAGGGCGCTGAGGAGCTCCCACTCCGTAAATGGGGCTTTGTGGGGCTCACTGTGGTTTGTAGCGAACGAGAGGACTTTTCTTTCCATCCACTGTATGAGGGTGCGAAAGGCTGGGAGGTAGTTCTCTGGTTCAAAGGCCCAAGCATAGTGCTCAGCAAACTGCTTGACAAACGCGTCGGTACATAACATACCATTGATGTTAATGCGAGGGACATCAGTTGGGGTCCGGTACCCAAAAAGGCGTCTGACCTCGAGCAGACTTGGGAAAGTGACATATGGCACCCAATGGTCGGCACATACCTCTCCCAGCACGCCTGTTTCCGTCGTTTTATAAGCTTGCAAACGCGGGTACGGAGCAGCTTAAAGGCTATTGGGAAGGGTACCGCTTATGTCACTGTAGATGTCACCGACGGTTTTTAATTGCCTCAGCGGTTTGCGGCGACCAGCAAGGGACTGTCTTTCGCCGGGGCACCCTTAAGAACGAGGGATCACGTTTCCGCCGCAGAAACGATCGTTCTAGTGACCTGCTCAACGACAACGTCGATGGCACCATGTGGGTGATATTCAGTGGTAACAGCAGTGGTGAAGGCTGCCCAGTCTGCCTTGTTTAAAGCCCATCTGGGTAGGCGTCCGTAAGTATGACGCTGGGGAAGTGACAGGAAAATAGGGAAATGGTCACCAGCATACAGGTCTTTATGTGCTCTCCAGTGGATAGATGGGAGAAGGCCAGGACTGCAAACCGAGAGATCAATGGCTGAATATGTGCCATGTACCACACTGAAATGTGTGGGGGTATGTGTATTTAAGACGCAGATGTCGAGTTGTGACATTAAATTTTCGGCCTCCACACCTCGGCTAGTAAGCATGGAGCCACGTGTTAAAATCTCCCAAAAGTAGCAAGGTTTAGGGAGTTAATCAGTGCAGCCAATACGTTCAGGGGTACTGCACCATCTGGAGGAAGATGCGTATTGCAGACAATTATTTCCTACATCGTCCTTATCCTGACAGCCACAGCTTCAAGAGGGTTTGAAGGGGCACAGGTTCACTACATACTGAGTTCAGGACATAGACGCAAACTTCCCAGACGTCCTATTATGGTCGCTATGGTCCCTGTAATATGCCTTATAGTCGCGGAGGTCAGGGGTCCACATTGCTGGGAACCAGGTTTCCTGGAGGGCAATGCAGAAAGCAGGTGTAAAGCTTAACAGTTGCCGCATCTGAACCAGGTGGTGGAAAAAAACCGCCGCAAATCCGCTAGAGAACTATGTGATCGTGAGACTGGGAAGGCATGAAACACTCAATGCAGCAGTCTATGCCTCATGGTCACCTGCTGTGTGATCGACATCTGAGGCCATTGATATCTAGGTCCTCAGCACATTCCAGAATCTCCACCTCATCCTCAGACAGAGAGCTTGTAGGAAGTGGTGGTGTAGGTGCCACTGCAGTGCCTTGTCCTTGGGGGTCTTTTTCTCTTTAGGTTTCGCTCGCTGCTCCTTAGGTTTGCGCAGCTGGGAGGGCTTCACTGATTCAGTCTCAGGGACTGAGGAGGACTGTGAAGCCCTATGACCAGCTACCTGTGGTTGCTTCAGCCACTGGCAGGTGTCAGCTTTGCCACCGATAGGAACCTGGGAAGGGAGTGACCCAAGTGATCCCTTCCTGGCGAGAGGAGCCAAAGAAGACTTACGCTTCTCCAGCTGAGATATGGGGACTGACGTCCCTGATCGTTGGGGGAAGGGGTGTTGCTCCTGAAGTAGGGTTGTGTAGGAGCTACAGGGAGGGAAGTGCCCTCCAACCGTCAAGGGGCAAGTGGAGTCTGAAGCTCTGAGAGCCAACTCTATGCAGTGGAATGGAAGATTGTAGAACTGTTGTCGTAATGGCGCTGTAGGTTGACATCATATGCACAGGATGTAGCCTCTCATATTTTCTCAAAGCCTCAGTGTAGGTCAGTCAGTCCAAGGTCTTGTATTCCATTATTTTTCTTTCTTCTTGGAGAATCCTGCAGTCTGGCGAGCAAGTCAGATGGTGTTCTCCGCAATTGACATAGATGGTAGGTGGGGCACAGCCAATATGGAGATGTGAATACGTCCACAAACCCAACAGGTGACACTGGAGGTAGAGTGGGAAGACATATGGCCGAAGTTCCAGCACTTAAAGCACAGCATCAGGGAGGGATATATGGCTTTACATCACAGCAGTAGACCATCACGTTGACCTTCTCGGGTAATGTGTCATCCTCGAAGGCTAATATGAAGGCCTTGGTGGCAACCTGGTTATCCCTCAGAGCCCAATTGACGCGCCAGACAAAATGGACACCTCGTCTCTCTAAATTGGCGTGCAGCTCATTGTCAGACTACAAAAGAAGGTCCCTGTGAAATATGATACCCTGGACCGTACTTAAGCTCTTATGGGGTGTGATGGAAACAGAAACATCCCCCAGCTTGTCACAGTCGAGTAGTGCCCATAACTGGGCAGAGTATGCTGTTTTGATCAAGACCGAGCCTGACTGCAGTTTGGACAAGCCCTCGACCTCTCCAAACTTGTCCTCTAAATGGTCCACAAAAAACTGAGGTTTCATTGACACGAAAGATTCTCCAACTTTCGTACATACAAGGTACCGGGGTGAGTGGTCGTATTTCTTAGCATTTCTAGACCTTGGCCGCTTAGAGACTGCTGGTGTTTGACCACCAGCAAGAGATGACATACTGTGCTTCATGGCATGTCATCTGCACTGATGCCACCAACTCTGACCAGGGGCCCTCCCACGGGCGCCACCCAGCCGCAACATAGACCATCTGGCAGGATGGCCATTGCTGTGAGTCCCAATGCCCCAGGGTGACAGGCATCTATTCCTTGGTATACATGGGGAGTTGACGGCGCAGGCATCAGCAGAGCGATCCCTGCGTGGTCAGGGGTACGTGGCAGCCCCACCACAGCGGTCTGGCTACTGTGCTGGATATCAGGCGCAAACAAGCTCAGAAGTCCATTATTGTTGACAGCGCAGAAAGCGATACTGCACAGAGGATGACTCAGGAGGGTGACCTTGCCTAACACCTGGAGAATAAGTGGAAGTGCAGATCCAGTTTGACGAAGGATGCGAGAGGTCTCAGTGCATGATGGACACTATGCACCATATAAGGCGCCCTTCCCCAGTTGGTTCGCTCTTTGGGAAAATTTTGAAAAATGGAGGTCGAACTCTTTAGGGGACCATCACATAAAGCCCAAAACGTATAAGACTCCATTTAGTCGGCTCTTACGGCAGTAAGGAATACTTCGGGCCTATTCTAAGCCCCAGACCTGCAGGGGGGGGGGGGGGGGGGTCCGGATCGAATGCAGCCGACGGGTTGTGAAGGCCAGTGTGGTAGACAGCCTGGTTGTGGTTTTTAGACGGTTTCCCCACATCCGACTAGCTGAATACCGGATGGTAACCACTTCCTGCCGTAGTTTCACACTTTCACATGGGATAACACTAGATGCATATTGGTGTGATACACAAATGGGTGGCTGCAACAAGGGTATTTGCGATAGATTGCAGAACAATCTTACTGCCAACAACATATATCTCACATAAGGTCCACGAAGACAGAGATCCAGATTTGTACAGGAAAATATCGATAGTCCTTTATCCCTCGATGCATATGCGAGTGGAACATAAAAGGGAATGAGTAATAATGGTAGATGGTGCCCTCCGTCATACAGTGTATGGTGGGTTGCAGGGGGCATATGTTGACAAAGATGTAGACCCGGCTACAGCAGAAACTGGCTTCTTGAGATGACTGTAGGTACAGCTATTTTTCCGTTCAATGTAGTGTTCGTTGTTATCTCGCAGTGCACTCACGGAAGTTGATGGCGGAAAATATCGTCGTGGGCGAGTGTCTCGGCTTGCTGCTAACGTTATTAAATTTATTGAGGAAGAGAAGGAGAAATGACTGAAAATGCTGATGGAAAAGATCGCGGAACGAACAAGCAAAATCGTTCAAGTTGAGCAATTCGATGCTGTGCAAATTACGGCGGGAGGAACGCGATGCTGAGCGCTTTGGGATTCAGAAAAAAAGAAGCAGCACAGTACACGCAATAAATATGCAATTAGTGATATGGAGGAAATTTTATTACACAGTTACAATACAACGAAATACCAACTTCGCGACAACGTCGACATCGCCCTTAAGTGCCTGGCAAATGGTTCATGGAACCACCTTCACAATAATTCTCTATTATTCCACTCTCGAATAGCACGCAGAAAAAAACAAACACCTATGTCTTTCCGTGTGAGCTACGATATTTCTTATTTTATTATGATGATCGTTTCTCCATATGTAGGTCGGGGTCAACAAAATATTTTCACAGGTTCTATCTCGCAGAATAGTCTGTCAAAGTTAAACTCTGCAAATAATAGTCTGTCGATGGGTTGCAGTTTGAAAACGTGGCAACTAGTCATAATGTGCGAGCAGGGCAACATACACTGCTGGCCATTAAAATTGCTACACCAAGAAGAAACGCAGATGATAAACGGGTATTCATTGGACAAATATATTATACTAGAACTGACATGTGATTACATGTTCACACAATTTGGGTGCACAGATCCTGAGAACTCAGTACCAAGAACAACCCCCTCTGGCCGTAATAACGGCCTTGATACGCCTGGGCATTGAGTCAAACAGAGCTTGGATGGTGTGTCCATGCAGCTTCAACACGATACCACAATTCATCAAGAGTATCGACTGGCGTATTGTGACGAGCCAGTTGCTAGGCCACCATTGACCAGATATTTTCAGTTGGTGAGAGATCTGGAGAACGTGCTGGCTAGGGCAGCAGTCAAACATTTTCTGTATCCAGAAAGGCCCGTACAGGGCCTGCAACATGCGGTCGCGCATTATCCTGCTGAAATACAGGGTTTCGCAGGGATCGAATGAAGGATAGAGCCACGGGTCGTGACACATGTGAAATGTAACGTCCACTGTTCAAAGTGCTGTCAATGCGAACAAGAGGTGACCGAGTCGTGTAACCAATGGCACACCATACCGCCACGCCGGGTGATACGCCAGTATGGCGATGACGAATACACGCTTCCAATGTGCGTTCACCGCAATGTCGCCAAACACGGATGCAAGCATCAGAACCTGGATTCATCCGAAAAAATGATGTTTTGCCATTCGTGCTCCCAGGTTATCGTTGAGTACACCATCGCAGGTGCTTCTCTCTGTGATGCAGCGTCAAGAGTAACCGCAGCCATGGTCTCTGAGCTGATAGTCCATGCTGCTGCAAACGTCGTCCAACTGTTCGTGCAGATGGTTGTTGTTTTGCAAACGTCCCCATATGTTGACTCAGGGATCGAGACGTGGCTGCACGATCCGTTACAGCCATAAGGATAAGATGCCTGTCATCTCGACTGCTAGTGATACGAGGCGGTTGGGATCCAGCGCTTCGTTCCGTATTACCCTCCTGGACCCACCGATTCCATATTCTGCTAACAGTCATTGGAACTCAACCAACGCGACCAGCAATGTCGCGATACGCAAAACCGCAATCGCGATAGGCTACAATCCGACCGTTATCAAAGTCGGAAACATTATGGCACGCATTTCTCCTCCTTACACGAGGCATCACAACGTTTCGCCAAGCAACGCCGGTCAACTGCTGTTTGTGCATGAGAAATCGGTTGGAAACTTTTCTCATGTCAGCAGGTTGTAGGTGTCGCCACAGGCGCCAACCTTGTGTGAATGTTCTGAAAAGCTAATCATTTGCATATCACAGCATCTTCTTCCTGTCGGTTACATTTCGCGTCTGTAGCAGGTCATCTTCGTGGTGTAGCAATTTTAATGGCCAATAGTGTAGTTTCAAAGTAGTTAAACTACATTAGCTTTCAACGAGCTAATGAAGCAACCGTATTAAAGAGGTGGTGGTTTCATGCTTATTATAATGTGAACAAATGTTGTCGCAATGATAAGGTGAGAGAAATATTGTGAATCAAAAGGGCTGGTAAATGTCTGACTGTTGTGAAGTACACTGGTACACCGGCTGGTTCCATTGTAAGGATGGTGGAGTATACACTGTTGCTGTCTCGCCTTCCTGTTTCTCAGGCTTAAAAGCGAGCGTGCTGCTGCTACTGCGCTTTGTTCGGTGTCACTAAAGAGGCCCGACGAGTAAACACGTATTGTCAGCGTCCGGATACAGAAATGTTACCAGAAGACCGTCGATGCAGGCAGGCTGTGTAACAGTTCGGACCCATTCGGACTGTAATGAATAACGACAGCTGTTAAAGAATCACTTATGATTCACATTAAGTAAATATTCAAAAATCTAAACATACATGTAATTGCCGTTTCGCGTACATGGACGCGGCCACGAACTTAGGACCCCCGACTGACCAAGCCTATATTCACGAATGATGTCAACTGCAGCGACCAGAGTACTGTTATGTGCCCTTGGAGGGGTGGTCTGTTGTACATTGTCCCTTAGGTACAAATAATTCCATACAGAGAGGGCAGCACTCGATAGAATGTAGTGACCGAACAGGTAGGGTGCAGACGAACATATTAAATGTTAATAACACACAGCTTATAGGAAACAAATATGTTACGTGACTACGCTTGAGAAGAAGCAGAAAATGTGATTAGCGCTGGCGGGAAAACTTCATTCAACGAAATAAAGTATTGCCCTGGAATCAAAACGGTTGTGTCTTTCGAACACAACACCATACGGAAAACATCCTATGAAACTCGAAAAAGGTAATATAAGTATTAGTGTCTGAAAAGTTGTATCGCAGAAAGATTATTTTTTTACGTGGGGGATAAATTGGAACTAATGAAATGTTAAAATCGGACACGAGTCAAGTCTGGTGGAAAACTACGGAGCAGCAAGGAAACAAGGGTCGGCTTTAACGTCCTGTCGACGCTATCAGATGCTGAAAAATATGAATTGGCAGACGCCTGAAGATAGACCAGGACTATTCTGTGCACTCCTGCTTACAACGTTCCAAGAAACAACATTAAGTGATGAATGTAGGAGTAAACCACAACCCACTGCCTACCGCTCCCGTAGGTATCAAGAAGACAAAATTAATTACGGCGAGCACACATGCGTTTAGGTACTCACCAGTAAACCCCTGATTGTTTAAAGAACCGAACCCCCAAGTATAAAACAGCTTCAAATGTCTGATTACTTTAAAAATGAGTTGAAGTGTTAAATATTTGACGTTAAGCAAGTAGACGTAAAGTTTGTTGAAAGTCGCTAAATGCTCTAATTATGATGCACTAGATGAATATAAACCGGGTAATTTCCGCTCCATTTTAAGCAAAAGCTACTTTTTCGCGCATCTAAATATCTGTGACGTCATATCTCCTGTCCTATGTGTCATACAATGATATAACTTTGCATGAATATTCAGTGGTATATGTGGATTCTGTCTGCAAACCGTGTTGCGAATAGAGTGGTAGTAAAGAAATAATGAATTATGACGTCATGTCTTATGCTGAAGTTTTACTGGGTGAACAAAAAATATAGTAAGCAATAAACTTTTTTCCTTTCATCATTTTTCGGGGGATGTCAGCGAGCAGAAGTTCCGTAAATGTTGAAAAATCTGTGCGAAGTTTGTTGGGAGCCGCGAAGTGTGAACTGGATGAAGAAAGTCCTTGTATCTGCGCCGTAGTTCCACTGCCTTAGGACAAACACACTGTTTCTAACTGTAGTATTTTCCTTGTTACGTTACATTTGTGACATAAAATTGTATCTCTCAACGAATAGATTATGTTGGCGTCTTAAAATTTTATACTCCGTCAACATCTACGCAAAGTACTGAACATCATATTTTTGTTGTTCTTGAAAGCTGTTTCATACGCAACCTGCAGCTGGTTCTGGGCCCAGGGATAGTCGCTTGGCAAAATAAATTCTTGTTGTACTCCGTACGTGAACAGAACGTGGTGCAGCCCTAATAACAGGTACAATAGGAAGTACTGTCTGCCAATTCTTCGGTCTGGAATCTCATTGACTGGAGTAGAATTATCTTCTGGGATCAGACCCGCTTCGAACTGATCAG
The DNA here is from genome assembly GCF_023897955.1 of Schistocerca gregaria. NCBI lineage: Eukaryota > Metazoa > Arthropoda > Insecta > Orthoptera > Acrididae > Schistocerca > Schistocerca gregaria. Next base: position 544,472,785 of record NC_064923.1, read on the forward strand.
CGAAGACGTGTCTGGGGACGGCTCGGAGAAGTGGTGGGATGCCACACTGACTGTCGCGCGCCGTACGGTCCGACAGCCAGGAGTTATTATCTGGGCTGCCATTGCTTTTCATAGGATGATCCCTTTGGCTGTCGTCTGCAGCACTCTTACAGCACAGCGCTACGCCGACGATATTCTACGTTGCGTTTTGATGCCCTTAATGGCAGCCATCCTGGGCTTACACTGCAGCAAGATAATGCCACCCTCCACGGCGTGAGTTCTTATTGCTTGTTTTCGTATTTGCTAAACTGTACCTTGACCAGTGAGGTCACAGGATCTCTTCCCAATTGAGAAGGTTTCGAAGAGTATGGGCAGGGCCCTCCAACCAGCTCGAGATGTTGACGCTCTAAGGCTCAAACTGGACAGAATTTGACACGATATTCCTCAGGAGGACATCCAACAACTCTTATCAGTCATTGCCAAGCCAAATAACTGCTTTCACAAGGGTCAGAGGTGGGCCGACGCATTATTGACTTGCTCAATTTATGAAGCCCTTTTTGTTGAATAAATCGTCCAGTCATTAGTTGCTCATTCCTACAGTCTGAGAGAAAACAGGTTTGTTAGGCTGCAAAGAACAGTTAACGATATTGTTTCATGCCATGAAGACGTGCGTCATGTGAGGCACCTATCGCAGAATCTTAAATATACTTTGAAGTATAGCTAATAACGTTCCTAGTGTTCTCATAGTTGCGATAATTAGTGCAAAAGTTAAATATTTGTCGCTTGCAATAGCACATACGAGGATATATTGTAGATACACGACTTCTGGTGTTTCCTCGCCTGAAATGTGGTTTCATTACGACGTGGATGTTTCCAATGATCACAGAGTCATAATGTAAATAGTGTACTTGCTTAAAGTCAGGGTCGTCGGTTGCGGGGAACGTCATGTGCATAGGAAATACCAAGACAAGGCGCGTTTCAGGTTTTGCTTAACACTACAGAGCGTCGATGTCAGTTGATAAACGCTGAGAAATTGTACAGAAGGGATCATAGTGCAGCCTCAGAGGCAAAGGAGTCAGTTTTATTTTGGAGGAAAGCAATAGTTTGCTGAAATATGAAAGACACATTAATAAAGGTTCAAAAAATGGTTCAAATGGCTCTGAGCACTATGCGACTTAACTTCTGAGGTCGTCAGTCGCCTAGAACTTAGAACTAATTAAACCTAACTAACCTAAGGACGTCACACACATCCATGCCCGAGGCTGGATTCTAACCTGCGACCGTAGTGGTCGCTCGGCTCCAGACTGTAGCGCCTAGAACCGCACGGCCACTCCGGCCGGCCATTAATACAAGGATAAGTCACATTACTGCAAGGGTGTAGATTGAAAATAATTTATGAGTACTCTCTTTTAAATTCTGATTAGTGCATCGTTACATCTCTTAGCGGAATTTAACGTGTCATTCAAAGTAGGTAGCATATAGGCCGAATATTTCCGTGTCATTTGTTTGTGTTTCCATCATACTAGTTTTTTTAGCTAAATTTAGTTTTAATTGGATAATCTTGGGATACCGTTGCCGCAAGTAAGATAATTTGCAAATGGAATGTATCAGTCTCTTGCAATTCACTGCCCGCTTAATTATACTGACGACCACATGTCTTCTAAACAGTTTCTTTACAAATTCAATTGCTCTTTATAATTGTTCGTTTTCAAGATTTGCTACTGACTTTTATGCGTTAAATGGGTTTTATCGTATAAATCCTGTGTCCGAATTAAAAGATGTGATCCAATGGCCGTATAAAAAATTCTTAGAGAACATACTTTCTTTTATTTCGTTCATTCAAGCGTTCCAAAGAATCTGAAATATTGATAATGACGAAGTAAATTTAGTATTTTATCCATCTTCAGCATCTAGTACAAGTTTTATGCAGATACTGTGAAGTACATGAACATAGCATTTCGCCGTATGCACTTTATTATTGACACTCGCGAATAATCCGACAAGTATAAACTTCTGAGGAAGGGCCCTAAGTGCCCGGAGTAGGTAAAGAAGCGCAGTAGTTGTTAACATTTATGGCAAGTTACTATGCTGCATTAAGAAACTGCAGTGGTGGCGTGATTATCTTTGGAGGTAAGCCGTATCTTTCAAAGCGGTGGATCGATGAAATTCGCGATAATCTCCTATAGATTTTAATGAAGCGAGTGCTAGTCAACATACAAATTATTCAGTCGTTCGTTAGAGCCTAATGGAATTAATTATTGATTTATCGATTGCGCTAGCACAGTCAGTAGACGTTTTCTGTTAGAGGTACACTTTAGGAATGCTTCAAATGTTTGTGTCAAGCAATAAAATATCTCAATGGCAAGGCTTTGAATTTTGTTCAATCCTGCTTTCCCTTGTCAGTGCAATGTTCTTAAGAAATTTCTAGTTTGCACGGTGACAGAAAACTCAGGTTTTATCTTATTATCCTTTAAATAATCGTTCCTTCTGTCAAATTTTCCTTTCTTAACCGGTTTAATAGTCCGATGATCTTCCTTTCTTAACCGGTTTAATAGTCCGATGATTGTATATTTAACGCGAACAGGGTTCAAATGGCTTTGAGCACTATGGGACTTAACTTCTGAGGCCATCAGTCCCCTAGAACTTAGAACTACGTAAACATAACTTGTGTAAGGACATCACACACAGCCATGCCCGAGGCAGGATTCGAACCTGCGAGCGTAGCGGTCGCGCGGTTCCAGACTGTAGCGCCGAGAACCACTCGGCCACCCCGGCCGGCTAACGCGAACAGGGATGAAAGGACAGGTGGAAAGCTCTAACAATCTGTTATCAGCACCATCGTTTGTATAAGAAACAATTTCCAAAATTGTTCGAAGATGCTTCACTGTATTAAAGTAACATAAATCATAGACAAGTTTCTGTTTTGAAGACGTAAGGATTTCCACTGTAATGGCTAGAAGCGAACAGAAGATCATAAGCTGATTTATAAATTTTGATGATATGGGACATGTCGTCGTGCGTCGGTCAAAGCTATTGCTTTGCATAGTTAATGGGCAAACCAAGTCACTCAAATACCGTTTTGGACTTCCGTTTTCAACAACAAGTAAGACATGGACGGCTGAATTCAGATACCTACGACTGCACTTTTTTCGAAAATGAACGTCTCGAAATTGCAAACACAAAAATAATGAAACTATTGAAAATGTTCACAATACTTTATCGGGCGATACTCATTTTCAAATTGGCCGTTTTGAATCGTTGACACCGTTTTAAATCACGTGCGGATATTTGATTCTATGGGCAAGTTCACCACGTTACATTAGTAATAAGATAATAATGTAAGCAGCGGGTGGAACGCGGGAAACACTCAAGGAACAGGGAAGTAGCTCATATCGGAAAGACTAGGAAGCAAAACGGGATATTTGTGTTTAATTATATTGCATAGGATAAAGCAATAAGAGTAGAATACTACGCCAATCTTAATAATCAACATATGATTGTCATAATAATGAGCAGCAGCAGCAGTAGTAGTATCATGGCTTAGGACCCTAGGGCTTCCTGGAACTTCCCATGTTTTCCCCGATTTACTGGTTTTAATTACCAAGCATTTTTTGATTAATTTCGGGCGTGTGGTGCAATTGTTTGGATGGTAAGAGACAAACAGTTAGGAAATTATACTTCACTGTATAATTGTTTTGGTAGTGTGAGCACTGAGGGGCCTGAAGTACAGAATATTAGAACAGACACGCTATTCACCAGATTTTGCACTCCTTAACTTTCACCTATTCACACATCTAAAGATAAATGCGCTTAGAAAACATATTGAGTAGCTTTAAGAATACGAAGTGTCCAAGGAGGAATTGTCCATATTGACTGATATGAATGGAACGATCATTTAAAGCCAAACAGTCTAATGAATATGGGTTCTAAAACGTAAAAGCAGTTTTTCATCTTCGATACAGCGAAACAAATATCTTCTGTGGCAAGCTCTTTGCTTTCCATATTTTGGAAGGATATAATATGGAGGAAAACAAGGAAAAATTGTCTAGGAAACATAGGCTCTAAAATGCATACCTTAAGATATGTGGGCGCTTTTTCAGTCACAGAGATATATTTCACAGTGGCGAAGAAAAGAAATGCTCATTGTTCTTAAGATATGCATTTTAGAGGGCATGTTTACTGAACTTTTTGACCTCAAATGATCGTTCCTGCGGTATCCCCGAACATTGACCATTGAACACCCTGTAGATGTGTATTTTGGTGAAGTTGCAGGATCGAACTTTAGTAATGGTATCTGCTCATTAGATCAACATTGGACAAAACGCAGCGATCTAAACTTGGACCATGTCATAAAATAAGCCTAATTCCAAGAATAACCTATCCATTTCACTGACTGTTGAGCTCTGTGTCTGTGGATTATATTATTTTGTTAAATACAGCAACTAGCCACATTGTTATATACTTTTATTGAAGCTAATACGCATTTTGGGGTAAGCCCACCTTCAATTAGCGTAACACATATTTGAGTCTTTCTGTCAGTACACAGCTACAACATCGATAGCAAATTAGATGCTGCAGCTGACCTGTGAAAAATTACCATTTTGTTTAGCTATCACACTTCGCGAGTCGCATATTTACGATATATTGCTCTTTAGCTATACTTACTTTCTGCTTTGGTTGTTGTTATTCCGATTTTCATGTTCATAGATGTGGCACTTTTTTAAAAAATTTCTGGTTTGATGAAACACAACCCAGTTCCCGCCATGATGCCGACTGACATCTCCGTATGCGCCCGAAAAATACATCTATGGTCAAAGATTATATTTTACTTACAGTTTCTGCTGTGGTAAAGGTTATATTTCTCTTATAGGTTCTAAATAGCACTGAGTGCATTAGCGACTGCAACACCCAGTTTGCTGTGAACATTGGAATGAAGTACTGACTGAAGACTCAAATATGTATTACGCTCATTGAATATGGATGAAAGCCCAAAACAAGAAGTAGCTTAAATAAAAAATACTTAAAACGTGGCTGGCGCTGTGTTCAGTAAAATAATAAGCCTAATTTTGACCTAAAAGCCAGGATCTTTGACTAATAGGCACATTTGATAAGCAAACCGTCGAAAACATTGGTCACCACGAGGAGACACAATGCTAATACTGTATGAGACCTCTTATAGCACTGACACTGCCACGGCTCGGTGCGGAAGAGAATCTGCAAGTTTTAACCAACAGACAAATATACTCCACTTCATTGCCCTGACTTACGTCAGCTGTGGAGCGTCAAAAGGCCGCCTGATTCCTGTTCTACGCCACCTGCAGCGCCCGAATGGGACGGAATACAGTAGATATAATGTACATGTACAGACAAACAAATGATTACAATGTCAGAAAAAACTGCCCGATTTATGGGCCATATCTGACCCTTATGTAAGCAGTTGTTCGGCTTGGCGTTAGATGTACTGCTGAAAGATATCGTGCCAAATTCTGTCCAATTGGTGCGTTAGATCGTCAAAATCCCGAGCTTGTTTGTGGGCCCTACCGATAATGCTCCAAAATTTCTCAATTGCTGTGGGGTCGTATGGTGTGCGATACTCATGTTGGTATTCCGCTGCTGTCCAGGGCGTCTTCAGACTCGTCTTCGGCCAGGAATCTCACTGCCTGGAGTAGAACTATTTTCAGTAACAAGTTCAGCTTCGAACAGAGCTCCGATGACCACTGAAGACGTATTTGGGGACGCTGTGGACAGCTGTGGAATCAGGAGTGATGGTTTGGTGTGTCATTTCTTTTCACAGCAGGGCCCCCTTGGATGTCATCTGCAGCATCCTCACAGCACAGCGGTTCGTTGACGTTATTCTACGCCCCAGTTTCTTGCCCTTCTTGCCCACCCACACACGGAGAAAGTTTCTACTGCTTGTCTTCGCGTTTGTTAAACCCTACCTTGTTCAGCAAGATCGTCGGATATCTTCCAAATTGAGAAGGTTTGGAGCATTATCGGCAGGACCTCCAACCAGCTCGGGCTTTTGAGGATATAACGGGCCAATTAGTCACAATTTGACACAATATCCCTCAGAAGGACATCGAACACATCTGTCGACCAATGCCAAGCCGAATAACTGCTTGCACATAGGCCACAGGAGGAACAACGCATTATTGAGTGACTCAATTTGTGGAGCTGTTTCTCTTGAAGAAATCCTCTATTTTTTCTGAAATTATAATGATTTGCTTGTCTGTACATGTACATCACATCTACCAATCTCCATCCAATTGGGATAATTCCTCCGTGGTGCTTAAACTGAAGAATATGTGTTTTTTAACCTATTTACTTGCATCGGACCCATCGTCTTGTTGTTTAAGGTGAGTCGTATCTTCATCGCGGCTTTAGGAATTCAACGTACACAGTCACTCGATTAAAAAGGGGGGAGGGGCACGTGTTACTTAACACACTGCCAGATGAACTCCCACTTCTTCCTGTCGGTGGCTGCCTAATGGAGACGCAGCTTCGCGAGAAATCACCGACACGCCTGCTTTCCAGATACACAAGTGGCTCAGCACGTGACGCGGAAATTCGCATTCCGCAGACAGGTGCACACTTGTGGAATGGCGCTAATCCAGCAGCTGGTCGTGCGTCGTCAGCATCTGCGCTCACCCCGGCTGTCGAGACGCGTCGTCTTTCCCACGGTTAGCGCTACTAGAGAAGCCCGCCGTCCATTGGTGACAGTTAACCTCGCGCCTCCTTGACACGGCGCGCCGCTTTGTAATAGAGACCAGATCTGCGATCGCAGATCTTCGCCCAGTCCGGCGGCGCCGTGACGCGAGGAGCGCCCTTGCCTTTCTATTTTTGGTGCGCGCCGGCCACGCCGGCTGCAGTTGGTCGTCGGACACCAGTGCAGCCAGCAGCACGCCTCTGCATCTCTGCAATCAGGGAGGTGCCCGGCTGGTTAGTAGCGCCAGCACACGAGCTGCACCACAGCGACACCCCTACCTCTCAGTGTACGAGGACAGAGAAATGGGGAGGGGCGATTATGTGGTCCGTTATAACTGTAGAGATCGTATTGCAGGCAAAAGCCAACATTTCTTGGACAGGCAATCGGGTGTACAAGGGGATCGTGAAGCATGTACAGTAAAAGAGGAAATCATTTGGATTAATCCAACTTGAAGATTTTGATATACGAAGGCATGCTGAAACGTAACGCCTCCCAGTTTTCTTCGAACATTGTTAAAGATGTTTACATAAAAAACGCGTTATTAACATTCTAAATCTTTATTCTTAATGTCTACAGATCTATTTCTCTACATAGTCATCCTGGCTACGAACAAATTTCTACCATCGAGAGACCATTTTGTTGGTATCGTCACTTTAGAAGGTTTGAGTTTTCTGACGGAGCCACAACCTCACCTCTCCTTGCGCAGCTTCATCATTAACAAAGTGAATTCCTCGAATATGTTTAAGTTTTGGGAACTAATGACAACCGGATGGAATAAGGACGGGACTGTATGGAGGATGATCGATGACAGCGAATCCAAGGCGTCGGATTGCTGCAGATATCGCAGCACTCCTATGAGGCCTGACATTGTCATGCAGTAGGAGAAGCTGCTCCACGTGTGAACGAACTCTTCGAATTCTCCCTCTGTTTCTCACGCACCGACACAATTAAAAAAAAATACGCACTGCCACTTTACATGCTACAGTTCGTAGCCGTCTAGCGGCAGAGGGCTGCAAATCCGTGATCGTGAAGAATAAAGCTGTAGAATGTTAATAACGTCTGCTTTACTTAAAAAGCTAGTTTTCATATAAAAAATTCGGAGGCAATACTTTTCAGTACGCGTTCGTACAATAGAAATTAAATTTTGAATTCAAGCCTCGTCCATGTCTAGATATTTATAGTGTCAAATGGTTAACCACGACACCACCTCATTCGGGTACACATGCAGGACGATACCCTGCGTTTTCACAAAACAAAGTCCACGTCAGTTTTCTTCTGGTAAAACAAAAAAGATAAGGGCGTGTAGAGGAGTGAAAAAACAAGTAAAATAGAATTGAGCTTAAGAAATATCCGAAGGTAACTAGCACCCTTACTTGTAACACATGTGCTCTACGTTCCAACTGAATCTGTTTGTATGTGAGACAATTCATTAGGAGAAAGCCCAGTAGCCAGGACGCATTAATAGAAACACGTTAGATACAGTAATACGCAAGATGGATTCTGTTGACGACATTAACCACCTGATTGTAGAAGAGATTTCTATGTTACGTGTAGTATTTTTTTCGTATTAGCTTATATTTGCAATTATTGTTAGACAACTATGTAGACAGTATGTGATGCGTAAAAGTTTCTTTATTTTTTTCCAAAAGTGAAAGCTCTATCCATATACGTATGTTGGACACACAAGATCTACAAGAAGTTGTGATTTAATAGCAGAAAGTTGTGTTTCTTGAATACTTTCTTTCACTGGGTTCGAATGAAGTTCCATCGAAGTACAATTATTAAACCTGCAGTTAGTTTAATGTTCGACAAGGAATATTGTTATATTGAGTCCAGGCACTAACTCCTGTAATAGATTAATATTACTCTCCACTGAACTTCGTGTTCGACGACGAAAATTACACAAAGTTGAAGTATTTGTTAAGCTCTAAATGACACATGAATGTGTAATGTAGTGCTGTCAACAGAGAGAAAAAGTGCTTCGATTTTTTTCATCTCACTTTTCTTCAACTGGGAAAACGTTTACAATCATGTTTAGCGTCCTTACCGCGCACAGGAAAATGATTCAGATAATCGATATGGAAATAAAACAGGAATGAAGAGGAAATAAGCCGATACAAGGAAACAAATACCCATAATATAGTAAAATGGCCAGGAACTAAATTCATTCTTGATAAACGAAACTTGTCTGTCAATCGAATAACTACGTTATTCCATATAATCGAATATCGCCGTACTAAATGTCGATACCGAAGCGAATGGACGGGAGGAGCTATGGGGCCACTGACCCGCGCCCGTCCACCCGCCCCCCAGAACTACACTTGTTTCTTATAAGTGTCTCCCCCCCCCCCCCCTCTCTCTCTCTGTAAAAAAAAAAGAAAAAAAAGAAAAAAAATATTATTTGCAACATAGTTTTCAGATTTAAAAGTCTAGAAAATTTTCCCACTATTGAAGTTGGTAATATACGTAACAAATTAAGAAAATACTTTCGTTTACTTTAGAGAATTTGGAAACAACATTAAGTTTCTCTGAGCTCAGCCCGCCTCCTCGCTAGACCAAAATACCTGATTCACACTGTGTCGATATAATCGATTAATAGAATGGAAAATGTCGGTATTTTGATATATGGGTATCAAAAATGTAAAGTTCATATTAGAAGTTATGAGTGGATGTTTTATGTAAAACTATGTGAAGTGGGTTTAGCAATTAATAAAAAAAGAAAACCAGGAAAACCAAACTTAATTATACATTATTTTACATATAAATAAAGGAATCTGTGAATGCAGAATCCGAGCTCGGAATACCTTCCCACAATAACTCCACTCCACACCCTTAGTATCGTTTGATTTAAAATGCTTCTGCACATCACTATTGAGAAGCATTTCCTTTTTTTGTCTTCGCATTGCAATATCGTAGCCGGCCGAAGTGGCCGCGCGGTTCTAGGCGCTACAGTCTGGAGCCGAGAGACCGCCACGGTCGCAGGTTCGAATCCTGCCTCGAGCATGGATGTGTGTGATGTCCTTAGATTAGTTAGGTTTAATTATTTCTAATTTCTAGGCGACTGATGACCTCAGAAGTTAAGTCGCATAGTGCTCAGGGCCATTTTTGCAATATCGTAATATAAACAAAGTCAGTATACTACACTAACATATGAAGTTTCGAGAATTATATTTCAAACATTTCTACCAATCTTAATTTCAAGTGGGAGGAGGTTACGAAAACACACAACTGACCACATTCAAAATTTCTCTAAAAACATGAAATTAAAAAAAAGAAAATTCCTGTAGTTACTGTTCTTATGTTGTAAATATTTCCAGTATTAAGAAATAGTAAAGTTTTCTCTGTTATGAGCTAGATGATGATGATGATGATGATGATGATGATGATGATGATGATGACAGTAATATTGTCGGGTTATGTCGCACAAAATCTCGATATATCGATTCGGAATGTCTCCTGCCTGACACGTCTATATCGATATTTGGATATATTGTTGTCCCATGTCCCACCCCTAGTCTGAATCGTAACTGTCTGTGGGCGTATTTGGTGAAGTAGTAGATGCAAGACAAGACAGAGTTTGTTTACACCAGGCCAGAGAATCGACAAAAACCTTTAAAGTGCGCTCTGCCTTTCGATTCTAAGGAAGACGCAGAACGGAGGCGAGCCTTTAAATGTTTCCCTTATGTCGAGAAAATGTTTTGGCACGGTTCAGGCTACGTCAAAGCATCGTAGCACACGGTGGCATGAGATTCCTCGACACGTTTTCGATTAGGGCAGCATGTAACCCGCGGGGAGTCGCAAGACGCCGGGCACAGTGCGATGGACAGGTACTCACGTGGGCGGCGGTCCTGGGCTCGGTGTGAACAGACATGCCGGCCACGGCGTCGGCTCTATCCGGTGTCGGCGAGGCAGCTCCCAGACCACGGGCAGCAGAAGGCGCACGGACCCATCCCGGGAGCGAGTGCAGGCAGTACGGAAGGACGGACGGACGAAGCGGAATGCGAGCGCGACGGCCGAGCAGCGAGCAGCGGGAGGCGGTCGCACTGGCGACTACCGGACTACTGGACTAGCGCAGGCCGCAGGAACGCGCGGCGCTGGCCCGGCTTGCCTAGCGCAGCAGTGATAAGGAGGCGCAGCGGCAGCGGCAGCGGAGGCCAGCCTTCCTTCCTGGAAGGCTGTGGGTTCCGCAGCCCCGCGCAGCGCCGCAGCCCGGAATGTGTCGTGCAGCCGCGAGGTTCGCGCAACGCGTGGACTTCGCGCGCGCGATCGTTAAACCGTCCTCACACGGGACGTGTTTCTCATTGCGAAGCACGCCAGACGTGGTGTCCGCCGCTGTATCGGCCGCTATGAAATGACCTATACCACATCTCACGAAATGCGATCCTCGTCGTGATTTGCGATCTCAGCGCGCTCCAGCGGCGGTCTGCGGGGAATGGTGAGGCCGCAGTTTCTTTACGACAACGGACGCGCGTAAAATGGCTGCATTAACTCTGCTAACGACTGTCGAAGAAAAGCGGAGGAAATCGCGATGACATGAACAACGAATAACGCTGTAAAACGATCTGACATACATACAAGTACAAATTAGTCCTTAACTCAGTTGAATCTGCATCCCATCATCATTTTAAATTGAATACATAGTGTCTAATGTCGGTTTGAGCATATGTAGTTTCCATATTCTAGATGTTGCATTGACAACCATCACTCTGAATAACGTATTTAATCATATACATTTCCAGATTCGTTTCGTAATTTTATTTCAATAGAAGAATTTTTCTTAATTTTATCCATTGGTTTCGAGTGTTTCGTCCGCGACTGTTTTACTTTCGTAAAATGAAGAACAAACCCCCTTCAGTCACAAGTTGTGTTTATTTACTGCACTATGCATTTCGAGCTCTGGAGGCTCGTCTTCAGGTGCTTTTTAGTGATTTACATCAGGTTTTTTTTTTAGTTGTTTGCCTGTTGATATTACATTTTGGTGTTACAACATGGTATATTGTAGATACAAGTTTAACAGCGTTAATAATATAAAACTAACTTACAGTTTAAAATTGTATGATGTCTGCTTCTGTTGTGCAGTTGGTATAGACAATACGCATATTTAATTTTATAGTACATACATAGTCACACACTTTTTTGCATACTGTAGTAGCAGAACATAACATGCAAAAGATTCTCGTCCATACAGATGTTCTACATCTAAATATAATCGATTTTCTTGTTGAAGAATTTTTTTCGAAACTGCTCGCGGTAACTGAAAAGGATATTTTCCAACAAGATAAAAACACGAGGCAGTCCATAAAACCAAGAGACAGGTATACATATTTTGCACAAAGTTTTACATAAGGCTAAAAACTTCCACTATGTAACTTGTGTTTACTTTCTGACACAGACTTACAGTTCTCAAAATGGTTCAAATGGCTCTAAGCACTATGGGACTTAACATCTGAGGTCATCAGTCCCCTACACTAACTAACCGAAGGACATCACATACATCCATTCCCGACGCAGAATTTTAACCTGCGACCGTAGCAGCAGCGCGGTTCCGCTCGGCCACAGCGGCCGGCCTTGCAGTTCTGTTTAGATTTCTGGCTACTGGGGAAACATTCCAATCGTTATTCTCTGCAAACAAGAACTACAGCAGATACATTTTTTACGATAGATAACATCGACTACTGCACGTAATAATTTTATTAAATTATTGAGAAGGACACAGAATCCTTCAGAGAACAAGCTGCTACATTGCGCTTCACAGCATAGGATGCTATCAACAGAGCCAAGACTTGAGCACGGCAGGGTGGCCCCACTATATGATGCACACTGTCTACATACAGTATCTGCAGATATTATTTGATATTTTACCACGACAAAATGTATCAAAACGGTGCGCTTTTGATAGATTATCACTGACCCGTAGTTCTGAAACGGTATATTTTCGTAGCATACAAGTTGTAACAATAAAAACGTTAAGTACAGAAAGCCTATATCAGCCTATCTGTAGTTTCCTGTCATTTTATTATAACAAATCGTAGCTAAAATAATGTGTATTCGAGGGACCCTAAATTTGCTGATGCTTTGAAACACCTTATATTCATACCATGTACTCTGTGATAAATGGAACCAACCAAATACGTAGTTTATCTCTTTTTCAATATATATGACGGCTCGTAAGTTCTGCTCTTGCGGTAAAACGATGTCGCATCTCATTGGCCACGTTCTTCTCCTCGAGGCAAAATCTGACATGTCCGAATCGTCATTTCAGGTTCCGTAGTGTAATGGATCGTGGAGTCCCACGCTGTGACGTCAGCAGTTCCTCGTTCACGTGCGTTTTCACTCCCGTGAGAGGACAGCTTTACTCCGTGAATTGCCAGATGACCCTGCGTGCCACCCAAGTTCACTTAAAGGGGGTGGGTTGTCATGGATGTCATGACCTCCCCCAAAGAATCTTTCATCGAAAGTGTTTTTGTTTCTACATACACTGCCTGACAGAAAAACTGAAGCACCGTATACATAATTGGATATCAACGTAACTTCGCAGATGTAGCTACACACCATTGTTTTGAGTGTAAATGATTGGAGCTGCAGTTCTCTGTGGCAGATAGAACGGCCGCCAGAGTGTAGTAGTGTTGCCCGTCTTTGGTACTGTTATTGACTAGGGCATGAAAGAGGCTGAACAACGGTAGAAGTTGAGTGATAACTTAAGGACACAGAGGAGCACCTGACAGAATTTGAAAGGGACTTCACTATTGTCTTCATTTGACCAGATGGTCGAGTCGTGCAACAGCCAGGTTAATGGGGTATTCGGATGAGACAATGACTATGTTGTACTGCATGGGAAAGTGATGTGATATTCCTGGCTGTGGCCGCCAGTATTTTATCTTGCTAGAAGCTCGCCTTGATGCAGCTTGATACACGTAAAGTAGCATACGTACAAAAGTGGAGTGAGGTACAAGCAGCAGGTGGTACAGCATGTACTATTCCCGTGGGAGAGTCCGCAATGAACTTGCTTCCGATTGGTCGGCACATTCAGGTGCTACGCGCCAAAACGCCTAACTTCTCTTATTAATTGTTTGAATAGTGTTCATTGTATTTAGCCTAGTTTTCCGTGTAACAACCTCTCATGGTTACCCTACGATTCTTCCGTTTTTGTATATTAAATTTCACTAGTTTTGAAAAACGTAAGAGTAACGATACTCCAACCGAAGGGCTTCTGACACCTTCGTGTCTCTCTGGCGCGCCTGGAAGGCGAAGTACTTCGGCTGCGGTAGTCAGATTGTTTCGGGCGTTCTGAAGGTCCGGTCACGCAACTCTGTTTCGGGTGTTCTTCAGAGCCGGACGTGTATCTCTGTTTCGGACGGACATGTCGTACTTGATATCGGAAGTTATACCGTACTGTTAAGTAAGTTATGCCGAGTGTTGTAGATGACAGTGTAAAAAGTGATACTTTAAAATATAAACAAATGGGATACATTAATGAGAGGTGTCGCCTACCACCATTGTCATTACTACAGATCTTGCCCTCCGTAGATACAAAGACTAACCAGAGCACGTGACATCCCACAAGAAAAACAGCACAAAAACAGTTTCAAAAAGTTCGAGATGACAGCATAGCAGCCTCCGCCGAAGAAGACCCCACGACTAACGAGCTGTCTTCTGCGCTGGGGATACAACTTTGGAAGACGGCTGGTTGGTGGAAAGAACTTTTAGGGACTTATTCAATCTCTACAGATCTCTCCTACTTACAGACCTAACTTCCAACTCGACAACGTGTAATTTTATAGTCAGGGCAGGTTTACCCAACGTCAAGTTTCCGGTCGACCACGTCTGACCACCACGGGACACGATCGCCGCATCGTGCTCCAGGCACATCGTAACCCCTCCACAGCTGCACCTGTCAACCGAGAACAAGGAATGGCCTACCTGAAACACTGCGTCACATCTCGCACCATTGATCGGAGACTAGCAGCAGCCGGATAGGGGATCATCGTCCCACGTGTAGGCTGCCGTTGACACCACAATACAAACTGATATGTCTGGAGTAGTGCAGTGGTCAGGATGGATCGACTGCTGGAGAATTTCGTTGCATTGTGTTCAGCGATGAATCGCAAGTATTGCGACGACGTGCGCAGATGTTCCATTCTTTTAACGTTTTGGGGAGTCGCAGCGTTGCAACTGCTTGTATATAGAGCATGACTTCGGGTCACGGTTGAAAATAACCGAAAGAGAGAGAGAGAGAGAGAGAGAGAGAAAAAAAAAAAACACTGATGGCACAACGATACGTCACAGACTTCGTGCGTCCTCGTGTGTCATTTCGTGTGTTACTGCGCACGCGACTGTGTCGTGGTGCTATTTTTCAACAGTACAATTCTCGTCCACACATGACACGTGTCTCTATGAACTGTGTGGGTGATGTTGAGGTACTCCTGCTGCCAGCATTGTTGAAGGTATATTTCTGAAAATGTACATTTGGCTTCTCAGTTACAAGTAAATAAAAATGTGTTTATCTCTTTTTGGAAATTGAAACCCTTTGGTAGTGAACTGAGGGATGAAAGTTTTTATGGAAATATGACATTGTACAAGCAATTTTGAAGCTAAACCAATGGAAATTTCTATTTGGCTTATCTGTTAGAAATTAAACATTTTTTGGAAAATCAACCCGTAAGGAGGTAAAATAGAAGGTGAAACGTTTTACGAAAATATTTCATTACGAAAGCATTTTTAAAGCTAAATCTTTGAAAATTGGTGTTTGCACTTTCTTTTAGAGATGAAAACATACCTATTTCACTGTTGTTGGAAATTCAACCGCTAATGGTAGGAAATAGGATCAGACTGATTCACTAACTCATTATCGCCCGCCCAAAACCGCTAAGGATAAAAACTTGAAATTTGGAGAATGTGTGGATCTTATACTGTAGGTGTCGTTTAAGAAAGAAGTTTTCGAAATTCCTACATTAAGGGGCTTCAATAGCGATGAAGATTTTTTTTTGTAAAATGTCGCTACTAAGGCAATTTTGAAGCTCGACTTACGAAAGTTGGTATTTAGTTTCTCGGTCAGAAATAAAGAAATGCGTGTTTCACCATTTGCGGAAATTTAATCCCGTGGGGGTGAAATAGTGAGTGAAAATTTCGTATATCATTATTAAAGAATTGATAAAGTATTTTTAAAGCTACATCAATGAACATTGGTATTTGACTTCTCGATTACAAATAAAAAATACATGGTGAAGTGTGTTTTTAACATCCAAACACTAAGGCGATAAAATGGTAGGTTCAAAATGGTTCAAATGGCTCTGAGCACTATGGGACTTAACATCTGAGGTCATCAGTCCCCTAGAACTTGGAACTACTTAAACCTAACTAACCTAAGGACATCACACACATCCATGCCCGAGGCAGGATTCGAACCTGCGACCGTAGCAGTCGCGCGGTTCCGGACTGAGCACCTTAACCAAAATGGTAGGTGGAAGTTCTTTTGAAAATAAACAAGTAACTACTAAATGATTCTTAAGGCTACTTCTATGAAACTGGTATTTTTCCTCGGTTAGAAATAAAACAATACGTGTTTCAGTCTTTCTGGAAATTCAGCACCTAAGGGCGTGCTACAGGGGATGAAATTTTTTAAGAAAATATTTCGTTCCAGTACAGAAAGTTCAAAGCTAAGTTTATGAAAATTGGTATTTCACTTCTCGGTTGGGTACAAAGAAATATTTGTTAGGGGATGAAAGCTGTTGTTGTGGTCCTCAGTCCGAAGACTGGTTTGATACAACTCCCCAAGGTGCTCTATCTTGTGCAAACCTCTTCGTCTCCATGAAAGTACTGCAACCTACATCTTTCTGAATCTACGATTGTATTCATCTCACTGATTTTTACCCCCGAAGTTTCCCTCCAGTACTAAATTTGTGATCCCTTGAGGTTTCAGAATGTTTTCTACCAATCGATCTCTTCTCCTGGTCAGGTTGTGCACATTTTTTTTTTCTCCCCAATTCTATCAGTACCTCCTCATTAGTTACGTGATCAACCCATCTAAACTTCAGCATGCTTCTGTAGCACCGGATTTCAAAAGGTTCTATTCTCTTCTTGTTTAAACGATTTATCGTTACTTTTCCTCTTCCCTTTATACACTCCATACAAATACTTTCAACAGAGGGCTTCCTGACACTTAACACTATACATGGTGTTAACAAATTTCTCTTCTTCAGAACCGCATTTCTTGCCATTACCAGTCTACATTTAACATCATTTCACATCCTCTCTTCTTCGGCAATCATCAATTATTTTGCTGCCCAAATAGCAAAACTCATCTACTAGTTTAAGTCTCTTATTTCCTAATCTAATTCCCTCAGCATCACCTGATTCAATTCCACTACATTTCATTATCCTCGATTTTCTTTTGTTGATGTAACCTTATATCTTTCTTTGAAGACATGTCCATTCCGTTCAACTACTCTTCCAAGTTCTTTGCTGTCTCTGCCAGAATTACAATGTCATCAACAAGCCTCAGAGTTCTTATTTCCTCTCCCTGGACATTAATTCCCACTCCAAATCTTTCTTGTGTTTCATTTACTGTTTGTTCATTATACAGATTGAATATCATCAGGGATAGGCTACAACCCTGTCTCACTACTTTCTCAACCACTGCTTCCCTTTCACGCCCCTCGACTCTTATAATTACCATCTGATTTCTGTACAAATTGTAAATAGTCTTTCGCTCTCTGTAATTTACCCCTGCCACTTGTTTAATTTGAAAGTAAGCATTCCAGTCAACATTGTCAAAAGTTTTCTCTAAGTCTACAAATTCTATAAAAGTAGGTTTGCCTTTCCTTAATCTATTTTCTATGTGAAGTCGTAGGGTCACTATTGCCTCGCGTGTTTCTATATATCTCGGGAATCTAAACTGATCTTCCCCGAGGTCGGCTTCTACCAGTTCTTCCTTTCTTCTGTAGAGAATTCATGTTAGTATTTACAACTGTGACTTATTAAACTGATACTTCGATAATTTAGACACATGTCAGTACCTGCTTTCTCTGGAATTGGAATTATTACATTATTCTTGATATATGAGGGTATTTCGCGTGTCTCATATATATCTTGTTCACCAGATGGAAGAGTTTTGTCATGGTTGGTTCTTTCAAGGCTGGAAGTAGTTCTAACGGAATGTTGTTTACGCCCGGTCTATGTTTCGACTTAGGTCTTTCAGGGCTCTGTCAAATTCTTCACGCAGTATTATATTTCCCATCTCATCCACGTCCTCTTCCATTTCGATAATATTTCCCTCAAGTACATCTTCATGGTATAGACCCTCTACATACTCCTTCCACCTTTGCTTCCCTTCTTTGCCTAACACTAGTTTTTCATCTGAGCTGTTGATATCCATACAGGTGGTTATCTTTTCTTCAGAGGTCTCTTTAATTTTCCTGTAGGCGGCACCTGTCTTTCCCCTAATGATATATGCTTCTAAATCTTTACATCTACATCTACATCTACATCCGTACTCCGCAAGCCACCTGACGGTGTGTGGCGGAGGGTACCCTGAGTACCTCTATCGGTTCTCCCTTCTATTCCAGTCTCGTATTGTACGTGGAAAGAAGGACTGTCGGTATGCTTCTGTGTGGGCTCTAATCTCTCTGATTTTATCCTCATGGTCTCTTCGCGAGATATACGTAGGAGGGAGCAATATACTGCTTGACTCTTCGGTGAAGGTATGTTCTCGAAACTTCAACAAAAGCCCGTACCGAGCTACTGAGCGTCTCTCCTGCAGAGTCTTCCACTGGAGTTTATCTATCATCTCCGTAACGCTTTCGCAATTACTAAATGATCCTGTAACGAAGCGCGCTGCTCTCCGTTGGATCTTCTCTATCTCTTCTATCAACCCTACCTGGTGCGGATCCCACACTGCTGAGCAGTATTCAAGCATTGGGCGAACAAGCGTACTGTAACCTACTTCCTTTGTTGTCGGATTGCATTTCCTTAGGATTCTTCCAATGAATCTCAGTCTGGCATCTGCTTTACCGACGATCAACTTTATATGATCATTCCATTTTAAATCACTCCTAATGCGTACTCCCAGATAATTTATGGAATTAACTGCTTCCAGTTGCTGACCTGCTATTTTGTAGCTAAATGATAAGGGACCTATCTTTCTATGTATTCGCATCACATTACACTTCGCTACATTGAGATTCAATTGCCATTCCGTGCACCATGCGTCAATTCGCTGCAGATCCTCTGCATTTCAGTACAATTTTCCATTGTTGCAACCTCTCGATACACCACAGCATCATCTGCAAAAAGCCTCAGTGAACTTCCGATGTCATCCACCAGGTCATTTATGTATATTGTGAATAGCAACGGTCCTATGACACTCCCCTGCGGCACACCTGAAATCACTCTTACTTCGGAATACTTCTCTCCATTGAGAATGACGTGCTGCGTTCTGTTATCTAGGAACTCCTCAATCCAATCACACAATTGATCTGATAGTCCGTATGCTCTTACTTTGTTCATTAAACGACTATGGGGAACTGTGTCAAACGCCTTGCGGAAGTCAAGAAACACGGCATCTACCTGTGAACCCGTGTCTAAGGCCCTCTGAGTCTCGTGGACGAATAGCGCGAGCTGGGTTTCACACGATCGTCTTTTTCGAAACCCATGCTGATTCCTACAGAGTAGATTTCTAGTCTCCAGAAAAGACATTATACTCGAACATAATACGTGTTCCAAAATTCTACAACTGATCGACGTTAGAGATATAGGTCTATAGTTCTGCACATCTGTTCGACGTCCCTTCTTGAGAACGGGGATGACCTGTGCCCTTTTCCAATCCTTTGGAACGCTTCGCTCTTCTAGAGACCTACGGTACACCGCTGCAAGAAGGGGGGCAAGTTCCTTCGCGTACTCTGTGTAAAATCGAACTGGTATCCCATCAGGACCAGCGGCCTTTCCTCTTTTGAGCGATTTTAATTGTTTCTCTATCCCTCTGTCGTCTACTTCGATATCTACCATTTTGTCAACTGTGCGACAATCTAGAGAAGGAAGCACAGTGCAGTCTTCCTCTGTGAAACAGCTTTGGAAGAAGACATTTAGTAATTCGGCCTTTAGTCTGTCATCCTCTGTTTCAGTACCATTTTGGTCACAGAGTGTCTGGACATTTTGTTTTGATCCACCTACCGCTTTGACATAGGACCAAAATTTCTTAGGATTTTCTGCCAAGTCAGTACATAGAACGTTACTTTCGAATTCATTGAAAGCCTCTCGCATAGCCCTCCTCACACTACATTTCGCTTCGCGTAATTTTTGTTTGTCTGCAAGGCTTTGGCTATGTTTATGTTTGCTGTGAAGTTCCCTTTGCTTCCGCAGCAGTTTTCTAACTCGGTTGTTGTACCACGGTGGCTCTTTTCCATCTCTTACGATCTTGCTTGGCACATACTCATCTAACGCATATTGTACCATGGTTTTGAACTTTGTCCACTGATCCTCAACACTATCTGCACTGGAGACAAAACTTTTGTGTTGAGCCGTCAGGTACTCTGTAATCTGCTTTTTGTCACTTTTGCTAAACAGAAAAATCTTCCTACCTTTTTTAATATTTCTATTTACGGCTGAAATCATCGACGCAGTAACCGCTTTATGATCGCTGATTCCCTGTTCTGCATTAACTGATTCAAATAGTTCGGGTCTGTTTGTCACCAGAAGGTCTAATATATTATCGCCACGAGTCGGTTTTCTGTTTAACTGCTCAAGGTAGTTTTCAGATAAAGCACTTAAAAATATTTCACTGGATTCTTTGTCCCTGCCACCCGTTATGAACGTTTGAGTCTCCCAGTCTATATCCGGCAAATTAAAATCTCCACCCAGAACTATAACATGGTGGGGAAATCTACTCGAAATATTTTCCAAATTATTCTTCAGGTGCTGAGCCACAACAGCTGCTGAGCCCGGGGGCCTATAGAGACATCCAATTATCATGTCTGAGCCTGCTTTAACCGTGACCTTCACCCAAATCATTTCACAATTCGAATCTCCGTCAATTTCCTTCGATACTATTGCACTTCTTATCGCTATAAACACGCCTCCCCCTTCACTGTCCAGCCTATCTCTGCGGTATACATTCCAATCAGAGTTTAGGATTTCATTACTGTTTACGTCTGGTTTCAGCCAACTTTCTGTTCCTAGTACTATATGGGCGTTGTGACCGTTTATTAATGAGAGCAGTTCTGGGACCTTTCTATAGACGCTTCTGCAGTTTACTATTAGCACATTAATATTGTTATTCCTTGTTGCATTTTGCCTACTCCTGCCTTGCCGCGTCTCAGGAGGCGTCTTGTCGGGCCTAGGGAGGGAATTCTCTAACCTAAAAAAACCCCATGTGCACTCCACACGTACTCCGCTACCCTCGTAGCCGCTTCCGGTGTGTAGTGCACGCCTGACCTATTCAGGGGGACCCTACATTTCTCCACCCGATAGCGGAGGTCGAGAAATTTGCACCCCAGCTCTCCGCAGAATCGTCTGAGCCTCTGGTTTAAGCCTTCCACTCGGCTCCAAACCAGAGGACCGCGATCGGTTCTCGGAACGATACTACAAATAGTTAGCTCTGATTCCACCCCGCGAGCGAGGCTTTCCACCTTCACCAACTCCGCCAACCGCCTGTACGAACTGAGGATGACCTCTGAACCCAGACGGCAAGAGTCATTGGTGCCGACATGAGCAACAATTTGCAGTCGGGTGCACCCAGTGCTCTCTATCGCCGCCGGTAGGGCCTCCTCCACATCTCGGATGAGACCCCCCGGCAAGCAGACAGAGTGAACACTGGCCTTCTTCCCCGACCTTTCCGCTATTTTCCTAAGGGGCTCCATCACCCGCCTAACGTTGGAGCTCCCAATAACTAATAAACCCCTCCCCCCGTGTGCCTGCTCGGACCTTGCTGAAGGAGCAGCCACATGTCCACTCACAGGCAGAGCGGGCGATGCCACACGGCCAGCCTCCACATTGACCCTCCGCCTCGTGCGCCGCGAACGCCGCTGAACCCGCCACTCCCCTTGGGGAGGACATTTGTCCTCTGGCCATTCCACTTAGCCATTTCGTACTTCATGTCAATCTCATTTTTTAAATGTTTGTATTCCCTATCGCCTGCTTCATTGACTGCATTTTTACATTTCCTCGTTTCTTCAATTAAATGCAAAATCTCTTGTGTTAGGCAATGATTTCTACCAGCCCTCGTCTTTTTACGGACATGATTCTCTGCTGCCTTCACTATTGCGTCTCTGAAAGCTATCCATTCGTCTTTTAATGTATTCCTTTCCCGTGTTCTCGTCTATCGTTTCCTAACTCTCCCTCTGAAACTGTCTAAAACCTCTGATTCTGTCCTTTTATCCAGGTCCTACCTCCTGATAGCCTAACTTTTTGCAGTTTCTTCAGTTTTAATCTACAGTTCATAACCAATGAATTGTGGTCAGAGTCTACGTCTGTCCCTGGAAATGTCTTAAATTTAAAATCTGGTTCCGAAATCTTTGCCTTACCATTATATAATCATTCTGAAACCTTCCAGTGTCTCCAGGTCTCTTTCACGTATACAATCTAATTTAATGATAATTAAAACAAGTGTTGGCTATGGTTTAATTACGCTCTGTGCAAAATTCTATCTTTCATTCCTTGCCCCCAGTCCATATTCCCTACTATATTTTCTTCTCTTCGGTTTCCCACCACCGAATGCCATTTCCGCATGACTGTTAAATTTTTGTTTCCCTTAACTATCTGAGTAATTTCTTTTATTTTCTCATACTTTTCCTGGATGTCCAAAAACACTGCAACATGTATTTTGCGTAGCTAGTCGGAATATACACTAGTTCACTTGTACTGCTGCGGTGGGTGTGGGCTTCCTGTCTGTCTTGCCGACCACTGTGGCCGAGCAGTTCTAGGCGCTTCAGTCCGGAACCGCGCTGCTGCTACGGTCGCTGGTTCGAATCCTGCCTGTTCATAGTATTGAACCCGGGTTCCTACTTTTTTTTATTCATTATTAAACCTATTCCAGCATTCCCCGTATTTGACTTGTATTCATAACCCTGTACTCACCTGACCAGAAGTCCTGTTCCTTCTACTACCGAACTTCACTATGTCCCACTAAATGTAACTTTAACCTATCCATTTCCTTTTTTAAATTTTGTAACTTACCTGCCCGATTAAGGGACCTGACATTCCACGCTCCGATCCGTAGAACGCCACTTTCGTTTCTCCTGATAACGATATTCTCCTGAATAGTTCCCTGCCCCGAAATCCCAATGGGGGACTATTTTACCTCCGGAATATTTTACCCAAGACAATGCTAACATCATTTAATCATGCAGTAGAGCTTCATGTCCTCGGGAAAAATTACGGCTGTAGTTTTCCCTTGGCTTCACTTGTTCACAGTATGAGCACCGCAAGGTTGTTTTGGTAGATGTTACAAGGTCAGATCAATCAATCATCCAGACTGTTGCTCCTGCAACTACTGAAAAGGCTGCTGCCCCTCTTCAGGAACCAGACGTTTGTCTGGCCTCTCAACAGATACCCCTCCGTTGTGGTTGCACCTACGGTACGGCTATCTGTATCGTTGAGGCACGCAAGCCTCCTCACCGATGGCAAGGTCCGAGGTACGTTCGGGTAAGACCATGCTTATATGGCCTTAATTAGGGTGAAAAGCTTAGAAGGCGTTGCTATTTGCGAACAACATAAACATTCGATGAAGCAAAGACAATTAAAGTTTCTGCTGGCCTTACGGTTTACGCGAGCGAAGTAGCGAGCGCTAAGCTAGTTCTCAAATACGACGACTGGTTGCGGTACATATATCGGCCTATATGTATTGTTATAAAAGAGTCACGGAGAACCTAGCTTTCAAAATGGGTAATGATTACAGTACCGTAGTGTCGGATCGGGTCTGTACGAAGAGGGAAGAAGGAACTTACACTGCGTTATGTAGGCCGGTAAATCTGAATAGGAAATTCGAAGATAAGCCGGAATAACTGCATAAATTCTAATAACTGAAAAAAAACGCTGATACGACTAAGCAACATCCCAAAAAAAACTAACAGAAATATAATAAAAAAGAAAGTAATTTGCAGAAGAGTACTTCTATGTTGGTCAGTTGACAGCTAGTGGAGGAAATTAGTATCTGATCCTTAAATACTTACCAGTCATTTTAGCTGTACCTGATACGCGATAAGAGAATCAGATTACAAAAGAGCAAACAAAGACAAAAGATCTTCGACCGCAAGAAGAGAAAAAGATGGTGAGACAGGCCAATCATACTGAGACTCTGACAAAACAGGCACTACACAATGCCTCATATTTCAAACGAAACATTAATGTAGTTCAGAATTATTTTATTTCATTGCCGTAAAGCCCAATGGAACTACATCCCTCTATATACACTAATGTTCAGAAAGAAATAAAATACATTGAACGACTAGAGATAGGGCGTTCATATTCACCGGGCATGTACATTAGTAAGTTCTCCAGAAATGATTAGCATTTGAATCACGTCGGCCGGCAGGTTCAAGGTCAACATCGATATCGCGCCGCATCCCCACTTAGCAGCAAAATGTGCGTGCAGCTCTCGTTGTCGCTATGAACCGAATTGAATGGATCAGGGTGATTTTTGCAGATGTGAAGGATGCCTCGCAGACGTATGCACGAACCGTACGCTCTAATCAGCGTGATTGAAAGAGGGCGCATTATTAGTATGACAGAATGTGATACAACCAGCCGGTAAGTTGCTGCTAATGTGGGCCGAAGAGTTTCTGCAGTGCAATGGGTGTGTGTAGAATGCTTTACGGAAGACAGTAGAAGACGACGAGATGTGTCAGATCGAAACCTCATCCGAATGGCACTGCAGAACAGATGTGCGTCCTCCTCGGCTCTGGTGGAACAGTGTAACACATCGTACACTGTCAGGGGTGACAGTCTGTCGCCGTTTATTACGGCAGAGCTTACGTGCGCGCCGTCCGCTTCTCCGCCTGCTTTTGACGGATGTGCGGAAATAGGCTACAAGGCAATGGTGTACGGAGCGACGTCACTGGGGACAGGAATGGCATCAAATAGTGTTTTCGGACGAATCCAGGTTTTGTTTGTTTGAAAATGATGGTCGCATTTTGGTTCGCCGCAGACAGGGGGGGACGGCATCAACAGTGGCTGCATTCGCACAAGATATACAGCGCCAACTCAAGGTCTTATGGCGTGGGGCGCTATTGAGTACAACCACAAACCACAGTTGGTGCGTGTCCAGGCAACTGTGACCAGTATGACCTACGTGAATGACGTCTCCACAGCACCCCAGACGCCATTTTTTCAGCAAGAGAACGCACGACCATATGTTGCTGCACGAACACGTGCTTTCTTCGTGTCACAGAATGTCAGCCTCTTGCCCTGGCCCGCCAGTCCACCAGACCTGTCGCCAACCGAAAATGTGTGGGATATGGTGAAACGACAGGTGTCACGCTGTGAGCCAATGCCAACTATCACAGCTGAACTTTGGAAACACGTGAATGCAACACGGGTGGCTATACCACTTTCGCACCTTACACACGTCGATACCATCAAGCACGAAACAAGTTATCAGTGCTCATGCCGGAGTCTTTGCCTTCCAGGCAACAGGACACATGCTGAACCAAGGTGAGTGAACATACTAATATGCATGTGCTGTTAGTATGAACGTCATGTCTCTAGTCGTTCAAGGCGTTGTCATTTTTTTTTTTAAACATGAGTGTATTTAGAGCCAAGTAGCAGCATACAATAATAAAATCCAAATCATTTCAACTTTTCCTATGTTGCAAAAAATTTTTAAACGTAGGATCAGATGATAACCTATGTCGAAACCGGTCATCCAGTAAAATGCTTTTTAGCAATCTTGGCTTGTGTAGTTTTCTTCAATTATTATATGTTGCAAAACATTCAATACTGACCATGTCAGGAATATGTTCTATTTTTCCGTTGCAATGGGACCAGACGTGTAAAGAATTTTTCTGTCAACTGCTATCTTACTTGTGATTATATTTGGCTTTTCTTTGGCTGTCTTATCATTCCAGATATATAATTCATGCAGGATGTCATCTCAAATACAGATATGTTCGGGTAATACATCTGTCTAAAATAAGACCTAAATTGAGGCATCAGAAGAACACTGAGCAAGAAACGTTAGCAAATGTCAACGTTGGCATATGTCAACGTTGGCACTTTCTGCTGTCGTGAGGTGAGGTGGATTTTACTAGCTCTTTGACTGTGTTATTGCGCCTTTTTTTTTAACGTACTGAAAATACGCAATTGGGTAACGCCGAAAGAAAAGGTTAGGCGAATCACGAAGCCTTCAAAAATTCACCCCACGAGACTCATTATAGGCCCACTACAAGAGCAGTAACAGATGAAATTTGTTCATGAAATTCAAGTTAATTGCAATAGGTATAGATGTACTACCTAAAGCGACATATGAAAATATGTGCCGGGCGGGATTCGAACCCGGATTTCCCTTTAACTGGAGTGGTCTTCTTACCACTTTGGCTTCCCCTAGCATATTCCCGGGATCGACCCAAACTTCTGTATGTTACACTGCTATCTATTTCTTCTCGTAGATCATTAATTCATTTCGTCACACTCGCACATCTCGTGATTCCCGTGCAGGTTTTTGGAATCAAGACAACAAGAAGTCACAGATTATTGTTGTAATTTTCGTGCCAGCGTCGACATATAGTACCGATTCTTGGCCCAATGTATGTCTGTGTTTTCATCCGAGATATTATCTGAGCATACCTGTGGTGCAGACAGCATGTTGCATTAATTATAAATCTTTGGATGAAATAGGTGGACCGTCACAGCAAATCGAAATGTAATACACAAGCAAGGTAGAACTGCTCGTAAACGTTATGTTACACTATGAATAATCCAGTGTTCACATATCCCAAACACAAACACAAACATGCAACTGTATTTTGATCGGAGGGGAACTTCGTTAATCATGTTTTGTGCAAGCATAAGCACAAAATTTTAAAGAGCCAAGATGTAGGCGTACTTGTTACACGTTAACAAATTCAATGTCACACGTTCGCAAGGAAGGTAGGTTAGGATATAAATCTCATCAACGGCGAGGGCAAGTAACGGCGGAACACAGGTTCGGGCTGGGGAAGAGTAATAAGAGTGGAATCGGACGTGTCCTCTTCGAAGGATGAATCTCTGAATATGTCTAAAGCGATTTATGGAAAAAATCTAAATTTCCTGGAGGGGATTTAAATTGCTGTCCCCGGAAAGTGGGCCTAATAAATTAACGCTGCGTGAGTAGAGAACGTACGGCTACATGTCCGTGCGGTGGAATCCGTGAGAATGTTCCTCTAAAACAATTTCATAAGCAGTGTACCCACGTATGCCGACATTCTTTGCCTTCTCTCCATTACCACTAGCGTAAGTCGTTCTCTGGCATACAGCGCACCAAAGCTTCTGCGAATCGGAGCGCGCTGTGTATCTGTGCTCGTTACACTAGCAGTAGTAGCGACTTCAAAAGCGACGCCTGAGCGGCCGCCAGGTGTTCCCACGCGGAGCACCGGAAGTGCTGTCTGGCAGCCTGTCCACAGGCGCATCAGGTGGCGCCTACTCCGCGCGTGCTCACTCAGCCGAGTCTTATATTCCCAGGGGGCGTGGCCCACAGCCTCATTTGACGTTACCGTAGCTCTGCTGAATCATTTGCACACAAGCATTGTCACTACCAGTTGCTCTCCTTCCCTTGACCACCCGAACTGCTGAACAGTCTATAAGCGCCTCGATGTCGACGGCGCATTAAACTCTATATTTACATATTTAGGGGACACTTGTTGTCCAGAGAGATCAGTAACATTTTGAATTTAATACACTACTGCCCATTAAAACTGCTACACCACGAAGATGACGTGCTACAGACGCGACATTTAATCGACAGGAAGGAGATGTTGTGATATGCAAATGATTAGCTTTTCAGAGCATTCATACAAGGTTGGCGCCGGTGGTGACATCTACAACGTGCTAACATGAGGAAAGTTTCCAACCGATTTGTCAAACACAAACAGCAGAAACAGCAGTTGACCGGCGTTGCCTGGTGAAACGTTGTTATGATGCCTCGTGTAAGGAGGAGAAATGCGTGCCATCACATTTCCGACTTTGATAAAGGTCGCATTGTAGCTTGCGGTTTATCGAATCGCGACATTGCTGCTCGCGCTGGACGAGATCCAATGACTGTTAGCAGAATAAGGAATTGGCGGGTTCAGGAGAGTAATACGGAAGGCCGTGCTGGATTCCATCAGCCTCGTATCACTAGCTGTCGAGACGACAGGCATCTTATCCGCATGGCAACTCGTGCAGCAACCTCTCGATCCCTGAGTCAAGAGATGGGGACTTTTGCAAGACAACAACCATGTGCACGAACAGTTCGACGACGTTCGCAGCAGCATGGACTTTCAGCTCGGAGACCATGACTGCGGTTACTCTTGACGCTGCATCACAGAGAGGAACGCCTGCGATGGTGTACTCAACGACAAACCTGGGTGCACGAATGGCAAAACGTCATTTTTTCAGATGAATTCAGTTTCTGTTTACAGCATCATGATGGTCGCATCCGTGTTTGGCGACATCTCGGTGAACGCACATTGGAAGCGGGTACTCGTCATCGCCACCCGGCGTGATGCTATGGGGTGCCATTGGTTACACGTCTCGGTCACATTTTGTTCGCATTGACGGCACTTTGAGCAGTGGACGTTACATTTCAGATGTGTTACGATCCGTGGCTCTTCCCTTCATTCGATCCCTGCGAATCCCTACATTTCAGCAGGATAATGCACGACAGCATGTTGCAGGTCATGTATGGGTCTTTCTGGATACAGAAAATGTTGGACTGCTGCCCCGTCCAGCACATTCTCCAGATCTCTCACCAACTCAAAACGTCTCGTCAATGGTGGCCGAGCAGCTGACCCATCACAATACGCCAGTCACTATTCTTGATGAACTGCAGTATCGTGTTGAAGCTGCATGGGCAGCTGTAGCTGTACACGCCATCCAAGCTCTGTTTGACTCAATGCCCAGTGGTGTCAAGGCCGTTATTACGGCCAGAGGTGGTTGTTCTGGGTACTGATTTCTCAGCATCTATGCACCCAAATTGCGTGAAAATGTAAACACATGTCAGTTCTAGTACAATATATTTGTCCAATGAATACCCGTTTATCATCTACATTTCTTCTTGGTGTAACAATTTTAATGGTCAGTAGTGTAGTAGTTTATTTGTAGTTTACAAAGTGACACAGCCCGGAGAAATATGGTGTAAAATGTCTCTGCTATCATCAGAAGATTTCTGGGAAACTCATGTTGTTGTAGTATTGAAGCACATGCTAAATATTTTTGCTAATAATATCCGGTCTGAGTTGTAAAATTATATAGTTTTACTTTATTTCAATTTCACATAAGAAAATTATCAATTTTACTGACCAATGAAGTTCTTTCTATATGAGTGACAAGCCCTGTTATACCAGAGAAAAGAAGGGAACCAGCATAAAAATTTAGCTATCGGAGCACAGAAAAGATGAATTTGCTCCAGTTTAAAAGACTGACTAAAAGTGGGTGCTAGCTGCCTCTTTGTACTTTCATCAGCACCTTCAAAAACTTTCCCAAAAATTTTAGGATATGGGCATATTGATGCTTTTTTTTTGTTGGAAGTGAAAGAGACAGTGGCAGTGGGAAAGAGACAGGAAAGTGATAAATACTGGAAGATAGTAGACAGTGGTTGTGGTATATGAGGACTACAGAAGACAATCACAGCGTGAGAGAAAAAGAGGGACATAGTGGCAGTGGAACATAGTTGGCAGTGCCAGGAAAAGTGCAAAGCAGACAGTGCCAATGAGAGAGGAATAAAGGGAAGGAGAAAGTGGAAGTGGGTGGGAGCCAGTAATAATGAGACAGTCTACGACAATAACAATAAGGAAGAGAGACGTAGTGACAGGGAGAAGAAACAGCAGTAGCAGGAATGAATGAATGAGAAGCTAGCGGTAAGAGAGAGCAAGAGAGAAACAGTGACAGTGAGAAGGGACAGTAGTAGTAGGACAGCAGGAAGGAGACTGGCTGGGCAGAAGGCAATGATAGGCGCAAAGAGGCAATTACAAGGAGTTGGGCTGAATGAGTTAGTGAAATGGGCAAGTGGGAGCGGTTGGGTATGTGCGACTTACAGCGATGGACTAGTGGGTGTGAGCTAATTACAGTTAGTGGAGCTCGTAAGAATGAGAGATGAGTAGGGTGGTAAAAAGGTGGTGAGGAAAGTAAATTGAGGTAATTGGTATTACAATTTTCCTCATAATCTTTTAATACGCGAACAGGAGCATATCTGCCTTTTTATGCTCCGATAGGAGCGTATTTCGCTGGCCTGTTACGGGCAATGTGGGGATGATCCCTTTGAGAAGAACACGGCCGATCCCAGAAAACTTAAATCAGAATGGCTGGACGCGTGTGTAAACCATCGTCCTCCCGAATGTGAGTGTGGTGTGCTAATCACTGCACCACCTCGCTCGGTGACATAGCATGCCGTACGATGTTGCAATCTACAATCCAAAGAATGGTTTTTATGCAGCTCTCTAGGCTGACCCGAGCAGATGTCTTCAGCACTGCATAAATTTTAAATCTATGAGCGCATGCTCAAAAGTAATGCCTCTCAATTTTATATGAGAACTCTTACAGCTATTTAAATAAAACAAACGTTATTAACAATCCACATGTTTATTCTTCATGTCTACATAATTGCATCCCTCTGCCACTAGAGGGCTCCTAGCTGCAGCATGTAACATGGCGGTTTGTAACGTAACGACGTTGGTGCGTGATAGACAGCGTGCTGTAATCCAGTTTCAAATTCGAAGAATTCGTCCACGCATTGAACAGTCTCTCCTTCAGCATGATGATGCCAGTCCACACACGAGTGCTGCGCATCTGCAACAATCCGGAGCCTTCGTTTCATTGTTGTCGATCCATACAGTCCCGACTTGGCCCCATCCGATTTTCATCGGTTTTCTAAACTTAAAGAACGCCTGCGAAGACTTCACTTTGATAGTGATTAACCGGTGTAAGCAGAGGTAAGGTTGTGGCTTTACTTCGCTATCGCCACTCTGTAGCTTACATCCTGTTTTGTCATTGGCAGTTATTAACCAATAGAAAACCTCGTCTACGAGATTTAATGTCCCATTTATTAATCTAACTACCCAGCACATCCCCCCATGAACCATGGACCTTGCCGTTGGTGGGGAGGCTTGCGTGCCTCAGCGATACAGATGGCCGTACCGTAGGTGCAACCACAACGGAGGGGTACCTGTTGAGAGGCCAGACAAACGTGTGGTTCCTGAAGAGGGGCAGCAGCCTTTTCAGTAGTTGCAGGGGCAACAGTCTGGATGATTGACTGATCTGGCCTTGCAACATTAACCAAAACGGCTTTGCTGTGCTGGTACTGCGAACGGCAGAAAGCAAGGGGAAACTACAGCCGTAATTTTTTCCCGAGGACATGCAGCTTTACTGTATGATTAAATGATGATGGCGTCCTCTTGGGTAAAATATTCCGGAGGTAAAATAGTCCCCCATTCGGACCTCCGGGCGGGGACTACTCAAGAGGATGTCGTTATCAGGAGAAAGAAAACTGGCGTTCTACGGATCGGAGCGTGGTATGTCAGATCCCTTAATCGGGCAGGTAGGTTAGAAAATTTAAAAAGGGAAATGGATAGGTTAAAGTTAGATATAGTGGGAATTAGTGACGTTCGGTGGCAGGAGGAACAAGACTTCTGGTCAGGTGACTACAGGGTTATAAACACAAAATCAAATAGGGTTAATGCAGGAGTAGGTTTAATAATGAATAGGAAAATAGGAATGCGGTTAAGCTACTACAAACAGCATAGTGAACGCATTATTGTGGCCAAGATAAATACGAAGCCCACGCCTACTACAGTAGTACAAGTTTATATGCCAACTAGCTCTGCAGATGACGAAGAAATTGAAGAAATGTATGATGAAATAAAAGAAATTATTCAGATAGTGAAGGGAGACGAAAATTTAATAGTCATGGGTGACTGGAATTCGAGTGTAGGAAAAGGGAGAGAAGGAAACATAGCAGGTGAATATGGATTGGGGCTAAGAAATGAAAGAGGAAGCCGCCTAGTAGAATTTTGCACAGAATACAACTTAATCATAGCTAACACTTGGTTTAAGAATCATGAAAGAAGGTTGTATACATGGAAGAACCCTGGAGATACTAAAAGGTATCAGATAGATTATATAATGGTAAGACAGAGATTTAGGAACCAGGTTTTAAGTTGTAGGACATTTCCAGGGGCAGATGTGGACTCTGACCACAATCTATTGGTTATGACCTGTAGATTAAAACTGAAGAAACTGCAAAAAGGTGGGAAATTAAGGAGATGGGACCTGGATGAACTGAAAGAACCAGAGGTTGTACAGAGTTTCAGGGAGAGCATAAGGGAACAATTGACAGGAATAGGGGAAAGAAATACAGTAGAAGAAGAATGGGTAGCTCTGAGGGATGAAGTAGTGAAGGCAGCAGAGGATAAAGTAGGTAAAAAGACGAGGACTGCTAGAAATCCTTGGGTAACAGAAGAAATACTGAAATTAATTGATGAAAGGAGAAAGTATAAAAATGCAGTTAATGAAGCAGGCAAAAAGGAATACAAACGTCTCAAAAATGAGATCGATAGGAAGTTCAAAATGGCTAAGCAGGGATGGCTAGAGGACAAATGTAAGGATGTAGAAGCTTATCTCACTAGGGGTAAGATACATACTGCCTACAGGAAAATTAAAGAGACCTTTGGAGAGAAGAGAACCACGTGTATGAATATCAAGAGCTCCAATGGCAACCCAGTTCTAAGCAAAGAAGGGAAGACAGAAAGGTGGAAGGAGTATATAGAAGGTTTATACAAGGACGATGTACTTGAGGACAATATTATGGAAATGGAAGAGGATGTAGATGAAGATGAAATGGGAGATACGATACTGCGTGAAGAGTTTGACAGAGCACTGAAAGACCTGAGTCGAAACAAGGCCCCAGGAGTAGACAACATTCCATTAGAACTACTGACGGCCTTGGGAGAGCCAGTCATGACAAAACTCTACCAGCTGGTGAGCAAGATGTATGAGACAGGCGAAATACCCTCAGACTTCAAGAAGAATATAATAATTCCAATCCCAAAGAAAGCAGGTACTGACAGATGTGAAAATTACCGAAAAGTCAGTTTAATAAGTCATAGCCGCAAAATACTAACGCGAATTCCTTACAGACGAATGGAAAAACTGGTGGATGCGGACCTCGGGGAGGATTAGTTTGGATTCCGTAGAAATGTTGGAACACATGAGGCAATACTGACCTTACGACTTATCTTAGAAGAAAGATTAAGAAAAGGTAAACCTACGTTTCTAGCATTTGTAGACGTAGAGAAAGCTTTTGACAATGCTGACTGGAATCTTCTGTTTCAGATTCTGAAGGTTGCAGGGGTAAAATACAGGGAGCGAAAGGCTATTTACAATTTGTACAGAAACCAGATGGCAGTCATAAGAGTCGAGGGGCATGAAAGGGAAACAGTGGTTGGGAAAGGAGTGAGACAGGGTTGTAGCCTCTCCCCGATGTTATTCAATCTGTATATTGAGCAAGCAGTAAAGGAAACAAAAGAAAAATTTGGAGTAGGTATTAAAATTCATGGAGAAGAAGTAAAAACTTTGAGGTTCGCGGATGACATTGTAATTCTGTCAGAGACGGCAAAGGACTTGGAAGAGCAGTTGAACGAAATGGACAGTGTCTTGAAAAGAGGATATAAGATCAACATCAACAAAAGCAAAACGAGGATAATGGAATGTAGTCCAATTAAATCGGGTGATGCTGAGGGAATTAGATTAGGAAATGAGACACTTAAGGTAGTAAAGGAGTTTTGCTATTTAGGAAGTAAAATAACTGATGATGGTCGAAGTAGAGAGGATATAAAATGTAGACTGGCAATGGCAAGGAAAGCGTTTCCGAAGAAGAGAAATTTGTTAGCATCGAGTATAGATTTATGTATCAGGAAGTCGTTTCTGAAAGTATTTGTTTGCAGTGTAGCCATGTATGGAAGTGAAACATGGACGATAACTAGTTTGGACAAGAAGAGAATTGAAGCTTTCGAAATGTGGTGCTAAAGAAGAACACTGAAGATAGGGTGGATAGATCATGTAACTAATGAGGAGGTATTGAATAGGATTGGGGAGAAGAGAAGTTTGTGGCACAACTTGACCAGAAGAAGGGATCGGTTGGTAGGACATGTTCTGAGGCATCAAGGGTTCACAAATTTAGCATTGGAGGGCAGCGTGGAGGGTAAAAATCATAGAGGGAGACCAAGAGATGAATACACTAAGCAGATTCAGAAGGATGTAGGTTGCAGTAGGTACTGGAAGATGAAGAAGCTTGCACAGGATAGAGTAGCATGGAGAGCTGCATCAAACCAGTCTCAGGACTGAAGACAACAACAACAACAACCCAGCACATCTGACTTAATTCCGCTATACATCATTACCATTGTTGCATTTTTATTCATGTTCAGCTTGCAAATTGTTCTCATGACCCTAACCATTCCGTTCAACTGGTCTTCACGTCCTCTGCCGTCTCTTAGAGAACTGGAGTTTCATCAACAAACCTTAGATGTTTTAATTTCTTCTCCCTGAAATATAACTGTTTTTCCATATTTCTGCCTGGTTTTCGGTACTTCTTGCTCTGTGTGCAAATTGAGGAATATGGGGGACTGCCTAGAATCTGGTCACTTTCCATTCTTAACTATTTCCTTCCCTTCATGTCGTTGGACATTTATAACAGTAGTCCTGTTGCTGCACAAGTTTTATATAACATTTCGCTCCCTCTTTTTAATCCTTAATAACTTTAGAATTTAAAAAATTATTCATCGACTGGAAGGAAATCATAGTAGAAGATCTGAAGATCTGAAGCTAGTTTGTTACACAAACTGAAAGCAGTAACCGCCAAAAAGTTTTTCTTTTGACCCAGTCTGACAATACATATCAGGGGACCAGAGCGTAACGTTCGCATTATTATAATTTTAAATAATGGCAGTATTTGGAATAAGTATAATCGTTGGGGTTAAGGTAGCTGTGGAATTGAAGAGAATACATCATTAAAATGAACCGAACTTCGTGAAATAGTAATTAGAATATATGTACATCCTTGTACATATATTTCCAAGCACATAATTTTGAACAAAATTCTGCTACAATGAGCACATTACGCCGTAGTAGCAACAGGTAAATCAAAATTCAAGGCGACAATGACTAATATGTTCGTCGTTACGGAAAATATATTCGTTTGGAAACGTCAGCTTGAACGACGGTCAGGAATAATGAACTACCGCAGAAGTCACGGTTATTATCTATGACAATGCTGTAAGCAAATTATCGAGTTAGTAAGTATTTTAAAACAAAAAATGACATTTTGTAACATGATAATACGAAAGGAAGTCTCTTTTTGTGATTAATAATTTAGCTTCGTAAAATATGGGTATGAAACTGCCTTCAATGATGCCCTTTTGCCTATGATGGTTAAAGGTCTCTTATGTTAAAATTTTCCGCAAATAGTAAGTTTTTGCGCAAAATCGGTATGCAATGTCAGCAGGTGGTAACAAAAATTTTCTAATTATATCTGTACGATTAGAATGTGTTGAGAAAAAGGGATATTGACTTGAGAAATAATAGCCAACATATGATTATCGTGACTGATTACATTTAAAAATAAATGTACATAAATGAGCTTGAATATAGCCCCACCTAAGAAAGCACAGTTCTGTCACGACATTGCACCTGCATCTGGCCAACAGCGCTACTGCGACTGTATTTGCATTTAGCTCTCTGTGTGATGATTCGCGCATTTGTTACTACAGATATGTGCAGGTATATTTTCTGCACACCTCTGGCATTTACTTACATCGAATAACTTTTTAATCATAAATCTTAAGCAAATTAAGCGACCTCTACGTCTTTTGGTGTCGTGTCAATGTAGTAATAACACAGGAGTTTAATGCAAGAAAGTAACAGGCAGCTTTTTTTTCAGCCGGGAGGAAGCGTTTGTGGAAACCCTGCGGCAGAGCTCACCTGCCGTTGCCTGCCTTTCACGACAGCCGTAAATCTGGAAGAGGTCAGCCGGTCACTGGTAGCAGCTGGTCGGCGGCACTGAGATAGCTCCTGCGGCTACGCCGAGCATACTCATTTCTGTATGCCTTCTTTCCTGCTTTTTTTTTATATACAAAGTGACTACCCAATTTTTCAAAATATTGATTCCTATAATGGAACACTGCACCAGTTACGTGATTTTCATGCTTAGCAGCACGCGTTTCGAGAACTTATTCTCACTGACAAGTGCAAATATTTGCTTAAGTATTTTTTGCGATCTTCGCATGTGTATTGTTCTGCCTTTCTTCTACGGTGGTCATCTTTTTGAGGCTGTACTGCAATTCGAAAATCGGACAAAATAAATTTTGAGATGCTTTTTACATGCTGATGTTAAAAATAGTGTATTTGTCTGATTACACCGCAGATGAGTGTGAGTAGCAGTGTAATATTTGTTTTTTTACTGCTTTGCTTACTCATAAAGTAGTCCAATCGATATCTTGTCTTTACTCCCAGTCTTCTGCAATTACTTTCTTTTGACGCCTGATTTTAAAGGAAGATGATTACAACAGCCAGGTGTAGCTTACCGAACAATTTTATAAGCGTTCCCCTTCTCATCCTTTCCTTTCGCTACCCCGTTGTTATTTCCTATTGCAGCGCTCCAGTCCTAGACGATAGTAAAATTTACATTGGTCTTCACTTTTTAGATCAATTACTGCCTTCTTCATTTAATGTGTCTGTTCTGTCTCAAGAAGCTTGTATCTTGATTATTGTGGTTGGATGACTTCTTTTGATTCTCAAAAGTCTAATCCGGTCACTGCGTTGCTCACGGTAGTCTATACTGTTACCGGCTTTCCTGTTCTTAATGTTGCCTGAATATTTCACAGTTTTTAACCATTGCAGTGTTGCTATTACCGTACGGCCAAAAATCCTCTTTCCACTTCGGCCCATTAATCGACACAAAATCTAATTTTAACTCAGAGAAGGTACAGTAATATTAATCTAAAATGCGTATTAATATCGGTCCACGTGTTGGCAATGTAATCTTAAAGACAATACGGCTCATAATACAGTGCAATGTACTCGCGTCCATGAAAAATACCTATTAATTAGAGAGGGCAGTACCAATCGCAGGTTGGTGGGTGTTCTTGAGTATTATGTAAGTCTGCAGGCTTTCGTGGCCGTTGTCACTGAAGTTAAAATCTTCTGGGTTATTAGGCCGCATCATGTTTCTTCTAAAATGTTCTAGCAGTAGTGGCCACCAAAAGATCCTGAGGAAGATCCCAGCAGAGGGGTCGAAACGTCGAACATTTTAGAAGAAACATGACGCGGCCTAATAACGCAGAAGATTTTAACTTCTTGAGTATTATTCATCAGTACTCGACCCATAACAAGCAGGTTTAACAGAAGAGAAAACCCAACGAATAGTGGCGCGGTTCGTGACGGCATCGTTCCGTATGCGCGAGGGCGTTGCGGAGATGTTCAACAAACTCCATTGGCAGTCGTTCAAGAGAGGGGTAGTGTATCATGGAGAAGGTCACTGCTGAAATTCAGAGAGGAAACGTTTGAAGAAGAGTTGGCAAATACACTCTAAATAAATAAATAAATAAATAAATAAAATAAAATAAAATAAACAGACGCATCACAAAGGAATTATCCGAATGGCGCAGGAATCGGTAGATGCGACGTATGTATACAGCAAACAAACGATTACAGTTTCAGAAAAGCTGGGTGATTTATTCCAGAGGAGAAGCTTCACAAATTGAGCAAGTCAGCGGGATTAGCCGAGCGGTCTCAGGCTGCAGTCATGGACTGTGCGGCTGGTCCCGGCGGAGGTTCGGGTCCTCCCTCGGGCATGGGTATGTGTTTCTCCTTAGGCTAATTTAGGTTAAGTAGAGTGTAAGCTTAGGGACTGATGACCTTAGCAGTTAAGTCCCATAAGATTTCACACACATTTGAACATTTTTTTGAGCAAGTCAATAACATGTTGATCCCCCTCTGGCCCTTATGGAAGCAGTTATTCGCCTAGGCACTGATTGGCAGAAGTGTTGGATATCCTCCTGAGGGATATAGTGCTAAATTCTGTCCAATTGGCGCGTTAGATCATCAAAATCCCGGTTTGATTGGAGGCAATGGGCACAATGCTCCAATCGTCCTCAATTGGAAAGGGATCCGGTGACCTTGCTAGCTAAAGTTAGTTTTGGCAAGTGCGAAAATAAGCAGCAGAAACTCTCGCCGTCTGCGGCGGGCATTATCTTGCTGCAGTGTAAGCCCAGGATGGTTTGTCATAAACGGAAAATAAACGGGCGTGGAATGTTTTCGATGTACCGCTGTGTTGTAAGAGGTCCGCGGGTTACAGTCAAAACGAATGACAGCCTAGAAATACCGGTTACCGGGCCGTTTGGCGGGCGAATGCCAGGTTCGTATCCCATCGCTGTTTCGGGAGTCTCCAGACACATGCTCGCTGGTCGTCGGGACTCAGTTCCACGCGGGACTCGTCACTATTGACGATTCTACTCTATTCAATGAGAATCCAGGCCGAAGACGTGTCTGGAGACACCCTGGACAGCGGTGGAACACCGACCTGACAGTCTTCCGCTATAGGGCCCGAGAACCAGGCGAGATGGTCTGGGGCATTTCTTTTCAAAGCAGCACTCCTTTAGTTGCTATCAGCTGCACCCTTACAGCACAGCGGTACGTCGCCGATATTGTAAGCCCCGTTTTGTTGCCATTAATGGAAAGGAATCCAGGACTTACATTTCAGCTACATGATGACCGCCCGCACACGGTGAGAATTTCTGTTGGTTGTCCTCGTGATTGCCAAACCTTACCGTGGGGAGAAAGGTCGCCGGATCTCTCGCCATTTAAGAATGTTTGGAGCATTACGTGCAGCGCCCTCCGACCAGCTCGAGAGTTTAACGATCTAACAAACCACTTGGACGGAATTTGGCCCGTTATCGCTCAGGAGGACAGCCAACAACTCTATCAATCAATGCCAAACCGAATAAATATTTCCATATGGGCCAGAGGTGGGCCAACGCGTTATGTACTTGCTCAATTTGTAAAGCTCTTTCTCTTGAACAAATCATACATTTTTT
The DNA here is from genome assembly GCF_023897955.1 of Schistocerca gregaria. Classification (NCBI taxonomy): domain Eukaryota; kingdom Metazoa; phylum Arthropoda; class Insecta; order Orthoptera; family Acrididae; genus Schistocerca; species Schistocerca gregaria. Next base: position 544,511,719 of record NC_064923.1, read on the forward strand.
TCTGAAATTGTAACCATCTGTTTGTATGTACATGTACATCACATCTACCAGATTTCCATTCGATTTGGATAATCCTGCGTGGTGCATTTTTTTTTGGCTTGACTACAAATTAATCAGAGAAATCGGAGCTTATACAGAAGTGTACCGGCAGTCGTTCTTTCCACGCAACATTCCGCAATGGAATAGAGAGAGGGGTAAATAATAGTGGTACAAGAGCTAACCTCCGTCAGGCTTACGAATTATAGATGTAGCTGTAACAAAAATTTTCATCCCAAGTCCTTATCCAGCATGGTGGTAGATGTCTTGGGTTATATTTGGATAATCCCCCGTGGTGCGTTTTATTAGCTTGTATATTGTTCGTTCCATTTATCTATCGGGGAATGAAGACAACTACAAATTAATCAGAGAAATCGGAACAGATACAGAGGTTTACCGGCAGTCGTTCCTCCCACGCAACATTCAGGAATGGAATAGAGAGTGGGGTAAATAATATTTGTACAAGAGCTAACCTCCGTCAGGCTTACGGAGTATAGATGTAGCTGTAACAAAAATTTTCATATCAAGTCTTAGCGTGGTAGCTCTAAGCTCTATTGGACTTAACATCTGAGGTCATCAGTCCCCTAGAACCTAGAACTACTTAAACCGAACTAACCTAAGGACATCACACACATCCATGCCCGAGGCAGGATTCGAACCTGCGAACGTAGCGGTCTCGCGGTTCCAGACTGTAGCGCCTAGAACCGCTCGGCTGGAGGAGAGGGATAAAACTGCGTTCAACACTGAAGCACTACGCCGGAACAAAGAAATGCTTTCACAACAACAATGTGTTCCTTGTCTGTGTGTGTCCACTAACACACAAACACCGTTGCTGCAGAGAAAGAAGATGTCAGACGAGCCGTTACCCGTCGCGTCGCCTGCGAGACAAGACTCGCAGTATGAGCAGAGGCGGACAGTGCGCGAGTTTTTGAAGAGCTCACGTGCGGCCACAAATAGCAGCTCGTAACGGCCGAGTGCCGTGCAACATAAACAGGGCAGTGCGGCGCAGCGCTGGCCTTTAAAACGAGCCGCAGACAGCCGCCGGCTGGCAGCAGTGTTTGTATTTGGTCTGCGGCGCGGGGCGAGGCGGGCCGCCCGGCGCACGCTGGAGCAGCGCCGCTGCTTGCTCGATTACGCGCAGCTCTCTGCTCTGAAAGTACGGACTGCTGCTCCGGCTGGCTCTGCAATACTTATAGCTATTACACACGCCGATGAGACAAAGCATTTTAACCAATTGCGTAACAGCGTGTTGGTCCACCTCTGGAACCCAACACAGCAACGATTCTGCATGGCAGGAATTCGACAAGTCCTTCGTAGGTTTCTAGAAATACGTGGCAATAGATGCCTACTCAATTCCCGAAAATTGAAGGCCAGTGGCTTGTGGGCACAGAACTTGCACGATAGTCCCAGATATGTTCCACTGAGTTCGGGAAAATTTAGTAGCCAACGTCCACTATAATGCTCCTCAATCCGCTGTAGCATTATTTTGGCCATGTGAAGCGGACAGTTATGCTTCTGGAAATTGCCATCGCCATCGAGCAATTTATCGAACGTAAAGAGATGCAGATGGACCGCAATAATGTTCATATTGTCCACAACTGCCATGGTGCCTTCGATTACTACCACAGGTACCTTGTAAGCCCGGGTCAAAGTCGCCAATAACGTAACACTTCCTCCAACTATCCAACGTTCGTGGCTATTTATACGTTTCAAACAGATGGATGACGGCATATCTGGATGCGACCTGGTATAACAAGAACCATCATTGATCCGACCACGCGACAGATTTCCATTGATCCATTGTCCTATCTCGACGGCCACGTGCCCATTATAATCGCAATTACTGATATCATTGGGTAGACATAGCAACACGTATCGGTCATGTGGCGCGAAGCCCCATGTTCAACAACGTGGCCGACGGTGTGCTCCGAAGCACTTCTGTCTGTACCAGTATTGTACTCTGTCGTCGGATATGCCACAGATCGCCGCTTATCATGCCTTACAGAGTGGGAAAGCCTACCTCCATATTCTGTCAAGAATCGTGCATTTCCAATACTATGTCACCTAAACGTGGGTTCACCGTTCTTCATCTGCATTCTGTATGTGCTCACAACAGTAGCACGTGAACAGCCACCAACTTCGCCAAAGCCGGGCCGAAACAATGTGCCGTTTCTCACAGTCTCTTATGTCACTATATTTCACCCATATCCAATCCGTATTGTCATTAGAATGAGTCACCATTCGTCTTTAGTCCGATTGTATACGAGAGGCATTCAATAAGTAATGCAACAGATGTTTTTTTATGAAAGCAGGCTGGTTTTATTCGGGTCCCAATACACTTGCTCTACTCTTTTGCCTACAAACTCTTATTTTTCAATACAATCTCCGTTCAATGCGAGGGCGTTACGCCATCTTACTAGGAGTGCCTGTAGGCCCCTATGGTATACCTCTACTGGTTAACCTTGAAACCGACGTCTTACTGCATAGCCCGCATCTCGTGGTCGTGCGGTAGCGTTCTCGCTTCCCACGCCCGGGTTCCCGGGTTCGATTCCCGACGGGGTCAGGGATTTTCTCTGCCTCGTGATGGCTGGGTGTTGTGTGATGTCCTTAGGTTAGTTAGGTTTAAGAAGTTCTAAGTTCTAGGGGACTGATGACCATAGATGTCAAGTCCCATAGTGCTCAGAGCCATTTGAACCATTTGAACTTACTGCATAAACAACCTCCCCTTCATTCACTTACTGCTTCCCGCTTAGCTCTTCCTTCATTGGGCCAAACACGTGGAAGTCGGAAGGTGCTAGATGGATGGATGGATGGATGACGAAGACGAGTCCGAGTTTCATGAGCTCCTCTCGGTGCGCAGATTTGTGTGAAGCCTTGTATTATCATGGAGGGCGAGAAGTTCGTTTGCTTTTTTGTGACAATGAACACCTCGGAGTCGTTTCTTCAATTTCTTGAGGGCACCACAATAAACTTCCGAGTTTATCGTGGCACCAAGTGGGAGGACATCAAAAAGGAATAGACCTTTTAGGCTCCCAGAAGACTGTCGTCTTTTACCGGCCGAGGGTGCGGCTTTGAACGTTTTCTTCGGAGGACAGGTGGTGCGGCGTCACTCCATGGATTGCCGTTTTGTTTCCAGTTCGAAGTGATGAACACATGTTTCATCACCCGTGGCTATCTTCGACAAAGAAATTGTCACGATCAGCTTCGTAATGTGTAGATGGGCCTTTGTTGCTATCTGTGGTCTTCTATGGACGAGGAGCCCAGTGGAACACAACTTTGAGTACCTCAACTGTTGGACGAGAGTGTCACCTCTACCAACACAGGCGTCCAGCTGTGCAGTAATGTGCTTGTGATCCGTCGATCACCTCCAGTAAGAGTGTCTGCACCTTCCTGCATTTCAGGAGTCACAGCAACGTGCATCCGGCCGACATGCTGGGGGTCGGACAGGTTTGAGCGACCTTGTTTGGACGATGACACGCACCTCGCCAAACGATTCATCGTGCTTTTGTTCACTGATAGGTCTCCGTAGACATTCAATAACCGTCTACGAATCTCCTAATCCCTATGGTTCTCCGCCAAAAGAAATTCATTGGCAGATCTGCTTGGAACACACCTCAGTTACAGACACCATTTTGAAGGTTACTTACAGCGCCGCCATCTATTGGAACTTTATGAAACTATAGTGGCTGAAGCGGGACTATTCCGCTACGTCCCAGAAAATTTCCGCATTTTTTCCAAGCGAAACTGGACGAGAGAAAAAAATGTGTTGCATTACTTATTGAATGTCTTAGTACTTTTCTCACGGCGTCACATGCCCACCGTGATGCCAGGCGGCATTCTGTCTCGCGATGGGCAGTGGTCACATTGTTTTGTCTCATCAGTGTATTTCCGACATAATGTCCGTTGAATCAGAGACGAGCACCATCAACTTTCTTTTCTTTTCTTTTTTTATTGCTTTAGTCTGCAGGCTTTTTGCTCTGATTGTTGCCAGCATCATATATGGATAGTCAGGCAGCAGTTAGAGTTGACGGTAAATTGAGTTCGTGGTTCAGAGTAGTTTCAGGGGTTAAGACAAGGCTGCAACCTGTCTCCACTGTTGTTCATATTATTTATGGATCATATGTTGAAAACAATAGACTGGCTGGGTGAGATTAAGATATATGAACACAAAATATGCACATGACTTAATTGTGATGGCAGATTCGATTGAAAGTTTGCAAAGTAATATTTCATAGCTAGATCAGAAATGTAAGGACAATGGTATGAAGGTTAGCATCTCCAAAACGAAAGTATTGTCAGTGGGAAAGAAATATAAACGGATTGAGTGCCAAATAGGAGGAACAAAGTTAGAACAGGTGGATGGTTTAAAGTACTTAGGATGCATATTCTCACAGGATGGCAACATAGTGAAAGTACTGGAAGCGAGGTGTAGCAAAGCTAATGCAGTGAGCGCTCAGCTACGGTCTACTCTCTTCTGCAAGAAGGAAGTCAGTACCAAGACTAAGTTACCTGTGCACCGTTCAATCTTTCGACCAACTTTGTTGTGTGAGAGCGAAAGCTGGGTGGATTCAGGTTAACTTATCAACAACTTAGAGGTTACGGATATGAAAGTAGCTAGGATGATTGCAGGTACTAGTAGATGGGAACAATGGCAGGAGAGTGTCCACAATGAGGAAATCAAAGAAAAACTGGGAATGAACTCTACAGATGTAGCAGTCAGGGCGAACAGGCTTAGATGGTGGGGTCATGTTAAACGCATGGGAAAAGCAAGGTTACCCAAGAGACTCATGGGTTCAGCAGTAGAGGGTAGGAGGAGTCGGGGTAGACCAAGGAGAAAGTACCTGGATTCGGTTAAGAATGATTTTGAAGTAATAGGTTTAACATCAGAAGAGGCACCAATGTTAGCACTGAATAGGGGATCATGGAGGAATTTTATAAGGTGGGCTATGATCCAGACTGAACGCTGAAAGGCATAATCAGTCTTAAATGATGATGATGATGATGATTTAGTCTACAGTCACATTTTTTTTATTTTCAGATGACGACCGGTTTCAGCACGAAGTAGCATCATCAGGCCATCCTACACGCAAAAAAATTACAGTGCACAGTTAGAATAATCTATTAAAAGCATTCATACAATATTATTCTATACGGTATTTAACGTATGGGACATATGGCACCCTCAAAATACGAGGCCTAATCGGAAAGCAAGGACCGATCGCTCGCAAAATGGAAACCAGTGTCAAAATCAAAAATATTTTATTGGCAACAGTTAGCTAAACATTCCAGCTACTTCTCTGCACAGTCGCCGCTCCGATTTAGACATTTGTCGTAACGTTGTACTAACTTTCAAATACCCTCGGCATAGAAGGCAGCCGCCCACACTTCCTGCCAATTCTCTACATTCTCCTACATCTCGCTGTCTGTGCCAGAAAATTGTCTTCATAGCCAGCGGTTCGTGTGAGCAGAGATAAAACTCAGAGAGAGTCAATTACCAGCTCTAATGTGGGAGATCAAAAACTTCCCATCGAAAACGTTGCAGGAGCATCTTCATTGCCATTGCAGAGTGCGGCCGAGAATTGTCATGCAGAAGGAAACGCATGACAGCTATGCTATGTGGGCTGCATGACATCAGGCGAAATCTCACACCAAGCTCTCATACTTGGCGGGAGACACTATTGTTCTAAGCATCCTTAAGTGCTCACTGTGTGCTCAGAACGGAAAAGAGCGACGTGACGCGATCGACGATCGACAGGCATTCTAGAAGCACTGTTCAACACAGGCTTGGACGTGTGTGATGTCCATAGGTTGGTTAGGTTTAAGTAGTTCTAAGTCTAGGGGACTGATGACAGATGTTAAGTCCCACAGTACTCAGAGCCATTTGAACCATCTAATCTTACTTTCCTAACATCCCTCGTATATGCAGCCTATTATACGTGAAGAGCAGCCGCCAGTATCTCGTACCCAAGAAAGAGTGTCATTGTAAATGTCAATGCTATAGACACGGTATGCAATACGGCGACGCTGAGAGGTTCGTCAGGACACTGCTCAGATGAACAGGAAACTGGAAATAAGGCGATAGGCAACTGACAACTGCAGAGTAGTACATAACCACATTCCTCCACATCCTGGATCGACCAATCTACATAAACGTCCGATGAAATATTAAACCTTTTGTTCTGACTGCGTCTGACCACTGCAAAGGAGGATCGCCATGTCGTGCACCATCACATCTGCGCCTCCCTGAAACAATCTGTGTCATACCGTAGCGTTGGTCGGAGACTAAGGGCAGTAGAGCTAGTAGTCCCATGAGTAGACTGCTGTTAACACCGCAACACAAACTGCTGAGTTTGGAGTGTTCCGTGACTGGGCAGCATGGACAGCTGATAAATATCGTCTCATTGTGTGCAGAAACGAATCGCAGTTCAACATTAAGCTCGGATGATCATCGTCGGCGAGTATAGCGGCAACCTGGAGAGGCGTTTTGTCCTGCCGTAAGCTGGCGCCAGTACACCATGCGGCACAGAGGTTGCGCGAGGATCGACAGAGGCCAAAAACGGATTAGCAGGAAATGCGCCGCTAACACCCTCCCGGTCGCCAGTATTTAGACAGCCGCCGCAGACCGGAGGGCTAGTTAGTTCGAGTCTGTTACACCGATGAGGTTCCAGTGTCATCAGTCGCAGCCCAGCTCTGCCGATAATTCAGTGGCAGGCAGCACATAGCAATCGTAAATGTGGACATAGCGGACTTTGTACTTCACCAGCACTGAGGCTAACGTGGACTATACAGAAGAGCTTGTACCACAACGACCATCTCGAGATACGTAAACTTTCCATGCTTATGAGTAAAGAATCCAGTTAATATAAGCGTGCAGTTTGCGTTATAGAAAGAGGATACCGGCCACCAAACAACATCATCCTCTCCTTGTTTCCCATGGTACAGCTCTACAGAGACAACGAGACGTCATGAAATGTTCCCTTCTTCCATTGTTGTGGAGAGACACAGCAGTCTTAAGCTTCTGTCGTAATGTTGGGAGCTTGTCAAGACTGGTAATGACAGAGAACTCTGACGGTACAATGGTACTACATGGACATCCTTTGTACTCATATGTTACCTCTGATGCGACAATATGGTGGTGCTACTTTTCAACAGCACAGTGCTCGTCCACAAGGGACACACGTCTCTATGTGCTGCCTGTATGGTGTGGAGATACTCCTGTCTCCAGAAAAATTCCCAGATCTCTTGCCAATAGGACACGTGTGTAACCAGCTCGGACGTCAACTCAATTCCAACGCCAGTGCCATCACTATACAACAATTTCTCTCTCTCTAAAAACATAAGTAGCTGTATTTTTTGATAAATATATGATTCATACTCCAGAAAAATCAAGGATAAATTACAACAGTTGTGCGCCAGATTTCCGCAGGAGATAATGCAATCGCTGTGTTACATCTATCCCAATCGAATCAGTGCATGCATTCAGGCTAGATGGGATGCAATACAGTAGTGGTAAGTGAGTTCATATACCCAAGTTCTTGGTAAACTTAATTCGAGTTTGTAATCATTAAAATAACATCACATACTCTCTCAACCCGTGAAGTTTCGTTTCCTCCACCCTTTTTGGTCGGTTAGTGTATTTATAAGTCAGAGCGTCTATGTCTCACACTTCCCTTATTACTGTGTGAAAAATTTCATGGTAACCATTTATCGGCATGATATCGTTGCAGCTTTTTTTTCACCAAGAGGTCTCTGAAGTTATTCAGGAAAGTGAACCCTTTAATTAAAACACAACTATATATTCAACATATCACTAGATGAATATCGAGTTTGTATAGCAAACGACTTGCTTTCTTCCGTACTGTCACTTTCCTAAACGTTGTTTCAGTACCGGGAATAGTTCATGAAACATTTGAAGTGTGTCCACATTACGAATTCAGTTTGAGTATTGTGTGCATCGTTAACATCTATAAGAAAAATGGACTTTTATAGAGCTCCAGGCAGTTCAGAAAAGTGTTCATAAACAGAAACCAACTGGCAAGCTGGAATGAATGTCGAATCATGTCAAAGCATCAAGATAGCCATCTGATCGACAGAGATGGAGAAATGGACAAAGGGCATGGTCGATCTTTATGTTAGTGCCGATATGCCAACGGGACATTTTCCTGAATTTATAAAGACCGCTGTCGCAATGAATCTCACCAGTGTAATTGTGAGCTTAATAAGGCTAATCTCAACCCTAACTCAGATAGACACCTGACAGCTTTTACTCACTGTAACTAACATGTACTACGTGAGGTACTCGAAGAGCCAAGAATTTTGTAATACGAATGACACTCGCCACTTTTTCAGCTGCCGAAATTCGGAGGCGAGTTTTTTGATTTTTTAAAAATTTATTTTTGATGGCATGGTGTAGTGTTGTATTTGCGCTCGACAGCTCACAAAAATAGGAGTGCAATAACATCTGCAGTGAAACATTCCAAATTGGGGCTGAGATCGTTCGTCACAGCGCAGTTTTTGCTTTGTTATTCGACGTTTTCGTTTTCAAGAGCTCTCGAACGCAGATAAAGAGCACCATATTCAGTTTAAAAAAATAGTTGATGCCTTATCTCGGTGCACGAAGAAGATTCGAGAATTAAGTGTAAAAGAATGCTTCATTACTGCTTGTCGAAAACCTTGTCGAAAATCTGGTTTCGACATATTGAATTTTCCATGGAATAAAAATTGTCCAACTATCGTTGGCCACCTCCATGTGAACTTGACGGTAAATGTTTTTTAAGCAACTGAGGATATCAAATTTTAGTACTGTGAAAAAAGAGAACCTTGCCAGGGTTTCACGAATCGTTGTTACACCTTTTGGAGTTGTTAAACACAGAGGACACAGTAAAGAGCTCGTCTCATTTCCTCTACTGAGGCCGTTTCTGTTGACTGTATTTTATATTTATTACCTGGATCGTTGGACAGATATTAAGAAAGAGAAGGCATAACTTATTTTATGATACTCCCTTAATTAGTCCGGTATGTTGCTCCATTTATACAACATTTCTTCATCAGTCTCTTCCTTGACAGTCCACTTTCAGCTTTATGTACGAGCGCTAGGTCACTGAAGACGAGTTCTCCAGGCCTGACCTCATTATGCTACTTGAAAAAACTGTAAGCGTCGAGTACATTTCACGCAAAAAAAGAATTATTGTGAAAAGTTGTGTGTGGGTGTAAGTTATCGAGCGGGTTTGTGAGAAGGGTTAAGACATTAGCGGCGGGGCTATGAACGTCTGATTTACGACGGTGCTTTCTCCCTCAGGCAACATTGAGCGCAAGTTATTTCTCACGTTGTAATAATACCAGGTTGCACATACGGATTCACATTCCGACAGAACGAACGTGTTGTGAACTCCATTACAGGATCGGCTTCATAGTGGGCGCCAGAGCCTCAATAAATTTGCAGAAAGATGTCAAAAAAAAAAGTTCAAATGTGTGTGAAATCTTATGGGACTTAACTGCAAAGGTCATCAGTCCCCAAGCTTACACACTACTTAACCTAAATTATCCTAAGGACAAACACATACACCCATGCCCGAGGGAGGACTCGAACCTCCGCCGGGACCGGTAAGATGTCTTTTACTTTATTAAGAACTACTGGTTTCGAGCTGGCTCATTCTCAGGTCCTTCTAAAAATAATAACACATCATATTTAAAAGACAGTAGAAATATAAATGCCTATACAGCTACATTGGATGTAGTGTTTTTTCAAAGACAGTTGTTACCTACAGCAGATTTGGGTGTATCATCATCGTCGTCAAATAAAACTCGCATGCCACGAGTAGTTGTGCACGGAAAGGTTGTGAAAGATCACAGTCCAAAATACAAAATACACGGTTTGAACTGGTAGCGTCAACTAGAGCAGCGACACATGATTAAAAGGCCATTTACAACCAATAGCAGCGGGAAGACAAACTGGTTAAAAGTGGCTTTTTAGTTGTGTGTCATTGCCATACTTATGGCATCTAATATCACCCCATGCATTTTATATTTTAGACAGTGCGCTTTGACGACCGTGCTATGCACAATTGCTCTTGGCTCACAATTTTTGTTTGATGAGGGTGATGCACCAACTCTGTTGTAGGAAATCACTTTTTGAGAAAACATTACATTCTATGCCGTTTAATGGGCTTTTATATTTTGAATTCCATTTAATTGTGTTGCGCTGTTGTGGTTTTAGATGCACTTCCGAATGGACAACAATTTTAATTTACGGCTTGGTGGAACGATGTCTTTCAGCATAGTTACAGGAACTGTATTCCTACACGCTATTGAAGAGGTAAAACAATTAAATTACGCTCACTTCCAGCTATTCTAAATTTATAGAACGACTATCAGTTTTATTAATTATGTTCGCCATTAGTCCGTGCCTTCTTGTTGTCTATGATCGCGTGTCAGTCGCCTACAAGGCTTGTACGTCTCTTGTTATGCCTGTCTGAGAAACTAATTAGGCGCTCACGCAAGTGCCTATAACTAATTAAATGACGCACATCAAGCTACATGATTACCCTCGTTGATCGATGATCTGCTACCTATCAGTGTAGCGTTGAGTTCTTAAGAACATATCAAAATGTGTGCGATCAATATCGTCAGTTGCGTATCTTGGGTCCAACATTTATCGTAAGCTGGTAAAATGTCATTGCCATGCACGAAGATAACCATCAGTGTTCGATTTTCCGACAATAGTACATAAATAGTCTGAGAAGCTTACTTTTCGCCGCTAAGGTCTTTTTTAATATATTTCCATGAACAATGGAGTGAATTATTACTTATTCGATGTACTATACTGTATGAAGTGTAATTTTCTGATGAGAGTACATTCAGTATGCACAATCACAGTTTCACTTTAAGCCTCACTCTACCATAAAATGTGACCAAGACAGCTTGAAAGACAGAGTTAATACTTCTCATTCTTCGGTTAGCGGTGACTCAGCGTAGAAAAGGAATCAGTAATCAGTAGGTTATGATTGAAAATATTGAGCACAAATGGGAAAAGTTCAAGGTTATTGTACAGCACGCATTATGCATGTGCCGACCATTGTGCTCCGAAAGCAAAGAGTGCTTCGCTGAAAAATTAAATGTAACTAAAAACTCACAGAAGACAAAAATATTAATCGTAGCGAAAAAATGACAGAAAAACAAAAACCGAACGAAATCAATATAGTGTAAGGAAACCCATGCATGAAGGGTCCAACAAATTCGAAAGTAAAATTTTATCTAGCGATATGACAGAAAATCCTAAGAAGTTTTCGCCTCATGTTAATTCAGTCAACGGATCGAAGCTATCTGTCGAGACACTCTGACCATTGTAGCATTTAAACAGGAAGACTGAAATATTAAACTCGTTTTTTTATAAAACTCTTTCACTGAGGAAGATTGTACTACGGTTCCTTCTGCACATCGTCGTACGAACATCAAAATGATGAGTATCGAAACAAGTGAATCTGGAATAGAAAACAACTGAAATCGCTCAAAAGGGGAAAAGCCAGTGGACCAGACGGAATACCAATACCATTCTACATAGAGTATGCGGAAGACCTTGCTCCTGTTCTGTCAGCCGTGTTCTCTGGTTCGTTGGAGGAGCGAAGTGTTCCTAATAATTGGAAAAAAAGCACATGCCTTTTCCGTGTTCGAGAAGGGTTGTCTGATAGACGCACGAGCTATTGGCCCACCTGTATATCTTTGATGTCGGTCTGTTGTAGAACTGTGGAACATGTTTACTGCTCCTGGACTATGAAACTGGAGATCGAAATTCCCCTCTGGAGAACGCAACATGAGTTCCAAAAACAGTGATCATACGACACCCAGCTCGCTCTTTTCGTCCAGAAAACAGTACATGATGCAGGCGCACAGATATATGCCGCGATCCTTGACTTCTGGACAATGTTCCGTTACAGTTATGGACTGCCATCTAATGAAAAAAAAGAGCGTGAGGAATTTCAGACCACCTGTGTGATTAGAGTGAAGAGTTTATATCAAACAGAACATAGCACGTCATTCTTAACGAAGAGACACGTTCATATGTGCATGCAGCATCGGGCGCACGAGGAGGGAGTGTTATAGGACTATTAATTTTAACAATGATATATCTTATAAATGACCTGGTGAATAGCGTCAAAAGTTTCTTGCGATTTTTGCGGCTGATGCTGTATACAGAGAAGTCACAACGCTAGATAACTGTAGCGAAATGGAAGAAGACTTGCAGAGGATAATCGCTTTGTTCAGGGATTGGCAGTTCTATAAACAGGCAGAAATACCCATTTTTGTCTGATTGCCCTATTGCAGGACAATCGCTGGAAGTAGCAACATCCATTAATTATTCTGCAGTAGATACTGACGTTCCTAACGAACGTAATCGGTGGTTGTGGTGACAGGAGTTAGTGAAAAGGTCAGGAGTATCGTTCCTGGTTTCATCAGTCAACAGAGTGCGTCACGCAAATGTCGGACAATACGAAAGGTCAAGATCTGAGAGAGGCTTGTTAAGCTTTGAAAATGTAACATCGCGCTTCTACGAGAATTCTGTGTGCATCCTGCATATTCCACTTGATATATATCAGTGTGTCACTACATGAAAAAAATCACAAATGATAGGTAGATATAATGTACAAGTGGCATTCTTTAAAAGACCACTGTGCTCTGAGGGAGAAATGTTTATCTTTTTACTTTTCGCTTATCGGTTGTGTATAGACTGCCTCATTGGAGAAAAATGAACCACGTTTTATCAAAATCTGACAAGTTATTATTTATTACAAATTTGAATAGTACAATCCAATATTAACCAGACAACCGATTTCTGCCAATAGCACGTATTTTCTCGCAGTCATCTACATCGTGAAACTTAAAAACTCACGTGACTTATACGTAATTTTTTGCGTCATCCGCCTACCTTTCCCTCTCCATCCCGTCTCCGTCACCCCTCGGCCGCGCGGGATTAGCCGAGCGGTCACAGGCGCTGCAGTTACAAGCATTGTGCATTCATAATTTAGTCTGGGCACTAATGACCACTGTAGTTGTCCGCCCTAAAACCACGAAAAAAAAAGAATGTGCGGCTGGTTCCGGCGGAGGCTAGAGTCCTCCCTCGGGCATGGGTGTGTGTGTTTTTCTTAGGATAATTTAGCTTAAGTAGTGTGTAAGCTTAGGGACTGATGACCTTAGCAGTTAAATCCCATAAGATTTCACACACATTTATCCGTCCCCCCTCCCCTCTCTTAAACACATACGTGCCCAAGCAAACGTTAACCGAAAGAAAAGGGTTCAAATGGCTATGAGCACTATTGGACTTAACTGCTGTGGTCATCAGTCCCCTAGAAGTTAGAACTACTTAAACCTAACTAACCTAAGGACATCACACACATCCATGCCCGAGGCAGGATTCCAACCTGCGACCGTAGCGGTCACGCGGTTCCAGACTGAAGCGCCTAGAACCGCACGCCCACTCCGGCCGGTCAAACGTTAACCCTTTGCATATTCTTCACGACTTCCATTATATTCCTGAAACGACTCACGTTTTACATTTAAATGAGGCAACCGAAGAGAGCGTTTTAGGATACAGGCCTGTGTCGACAACGACGACACAAAAATGTCCGAATACACTATTGCTGCAGTATGCGTTAATAAGTCGAATTCCGTTTTCCACGTAACGTTATCGGCTGCTCTTTCTATATATCTCCGCCTACGATTATTATCCTCCAGCATACGACTCGCTACCTGCAAATTCAGATGTAATTTTACCGGTGCTAATCGAGAGAATTATATTGTCTTTCAACGCGTGGTGACATTTAGTTCGAAACCAGTATTCCGAAGACAGTGAGTCGTTGTTACCTCATTCATACACATCTGACACACAACACCCATTAAAGAAGTGAATTATTACTTTAGAATTTCAGTGCCCTTGAAAATAGGTCACAAAGTTCCGATACGAGTGACTGACTGACAGAGGTGTAGCGATGACGATGGTGATTTTGTTCTGCCATTCGGAAGGATGGTGCTTCACAGCCTCATCCGGCCATCAAGATTTAGATTCTAGTTGTTTTCCTGACTCACTAAAGACAAATGCCACGATATTTTTTGGAACGTACATGACCGTTCCCAACACGACTTCGTAATCCGTCTCTGGTAGGGGTGGGCAAGAAATCGCGTTTTTTACGAATCACAAGTTATAAAGAAGTCACAACATGTTTTTAGTATCTCGCTGTGATTTTAGTAACAACTAGAAGTCGAAAGTACCAACTAAAATTAGCGTTTAAGGTCTTGTGCCATCTGCTGGCCAAAGTTCGTACATCTTTCTAAGAATCTTGTGTCACGCTATCGAGTGTCGACTGTTATGTATTTCGTCCTCAAGAACGGCGTAAGTCGGAAGTAGCAGCAAAAAGTAGCTTTTAATGCCGTTTGCCAACTGTTGGCCGAAGTTCGTGCTTCTCTCTAAGAACCTTGTGTCTCAACTCTTTCGATGTATACCCTCTCTATAGTCGAAGAAATGAACCAAGAAACTAATTTCCTTTTACGTTTGATACTTTAGGTATCAGCAGCACTGAAATGTTCGGCTATAGCGTGGTGTTGGACCCTGTCCTGAAATCTTGGTTGTAGTTTTTTACCGTAAAAACTAAGACAAACATAAATCCATAAAAATATTGGATAATTGACAAGGATTCGATGAGTATTTTTATGTACATTATGCACATACATCCTACATAAGCTACGAAAATGCAAAGCGGTAGGGGGTGCTTGTAGTATGCTACGATCATTAAAAATTTCTCTCGATTACGGGACATTATGATACCACTTAGTTTTTATCTATGTTCAGATCTAGTTTCGATTGTCAAATACCTTATTTATGTTACTGGATATTTACAAAGTTCATTTGCATTCCGGTGAAGCTTTGGTTTATGTTTTGCCAATTACATATCGATAGTTTTATTTTCTAACAGGTTACATGATGGAAATTAGCGTTCCTATTAATGTCAATAAGAACACGTAAAACACAACCTGAATTTTATTCGTTTTGTAAAATCATTTTAAAATCATCCGTGAGAAATGTCAACTTTTTTGTTAATTTATATATCGATATTATCGATACCATGACAAACTAATGACGTGGCGTAAGCATAATTTTGAAAATTATGTTCTTGATCTTGTTTTGTCAAAAATGCTCTATAGTTTGATAGTAACTGCAAAGATTTTCTATTTGCATTATACATATAATATTATGGAAGTATATGAAATGTAAAAAAACTGGAATTAATAAATTATTAATTTGAGGCATTGATTGCTCTAGAAGCTTTCAGAACACAGTATTACTAATGTAGGTTGTAGTTTTGGTGGCACTAGTTTTCTAAACTTGCTCGGTAACTGTTCGTGCCTCTTTGCTATCATGACTGTTAACAAAGAGATATTAAGCGTGAAGTTTAGTTTGCAGTCTTTAACATTATTTTTAGTGAAAATATACACCGCCACAGTGTTAACGCGACCTTTATATGCTCCACTACGTAACTTTTACCAACTTTTTAACAGAAGTATATTGAAAAGACGGATGTATTTTCCAACACTACAATATATAGGTAAACTTGGTTGTGTATCTTTACGTATTGCATTTAAACTATTCCAGATATCAACATTTAACTGGTAGGTCGATACTTCCCATTCTTTTCACTACATATCATCAACCATAAAGTACATACCAAATCTTTATTAATAACTACAGGGCAAAAACTTTTGGCGTGTAGGACGACTTTAACAAGGGGAGAATGGGATTTTCATTAATCACGCAGTGCATTTCACATTTATTTATCGTCCCTTTCAAATCGCATAACGACTTCATTGGCATACTGTTGAAAAACTCAGTTCGCACACTTCACAGACGAGAATATTTCACTCCCGTTACATTGTCATAGTTCACCTGGCCAGATATAACATAGCATAGGGTTATCATGTTCTGAAATCCAAAACGCAGACACTCTCAACAGGATTCATCAGCACTTTTTTAGAACGTTTCTAGCCCGTATCTCGATAAGATGATAGAATTACGTAAACACTGCTTAAGTCATGTCATACACACCGGTACTGGAATATTTTTGTTTTAAATAAAAAGTATGATTCCCATGTCACACGAAATTTATGATAATGCGGATGAGTTCAAAAATGGTTCAAATGGCTTTGAGCACTATGGGACTTAACATCTATGGTCATCAGTCCCCTAGAACTTAGAACTACTTAAACCTAACTAACCTAACAACACACAACAGCCAGCCATCACAAGGCAGAGAAAATCCCTGACCCCGCCGGGAATCGAACCCGGGAACCCGGGCGCGGGAAGCGAGAACGCTACCGCACGACCACGACATGCGGGCTGCTGATGAGTCAGGGAAAATTTCTCTCAGTAGTCCAGGGGTACAACTCATACGTTTATAAATGCTATGGTGTGACACAGCATGATAAACAGGAGTGTCTTCAACAGCAGTTACTTATGTTTCTTGTTCAGTATTACTTTTTTTAACCAAATCAGTCACTTAATTTGATGAAGATGCACCTCTAATACACTTAATGTGATTTCAAGTGGAGTTCCAGGTCGGTGGCGCCAATACTGAAGCATAGCTCCCTGGGCAATAAACCACACATTTTGCTTTTCACTGCACTCTTCTGGAACGGAAGCTTGGATACTTTTGTCGGAGCTTATCCGTAAAAGTGCATTTCCTCTTCGGCATCATGAGGAAGTATCTTAAACAGCAGCGAAACAAGGAAACCTAAGAGCAGAACTTATACGGCTGCGAATGAAACGAGCAGCAATCATATTTATGTTCTTGCTTTTCACAAACATTTCGCTGCATTCGAGTCCTTAACAACGTTTTTGCAAAGTTGTCGGTCAAGACAAAGATTGTGCTACACGAGCGAGGAACGCCTCGTGACCGCTTTCAGATTTCGGCCGAGTGCCAGACGTACTTCAGATTTTTAGTCACTCGTGTCCCCCGTCTCCGATGGCCCCCTAGCGGGTGCTGGAAGTCCAACACCGCTGCGAGGTGGATTTTGGTATGCTTGGCTAGAGCAACGCGCTTAGTACAAAGGCGGAGTGCTACAGGTAACAGCCGTAAATCCCTGAAAGGTTTCCGCAGCTCCCGCCCTCTCGAGCTAGAGCCGGCTGTGGATTCATGACCGACTGGCGAGGTGTCACCTTCCTGCTACAAAATATTGCTCACAAATGTTACGTAAGAAAGTATTAAAACTGAATCGATTGAAACTAACGTAACAAATGAAGATATTACGATTCAAATGCACCATTGCATGGTCATTTGTAATCAGTCCGCAGCTCGTGGTCGTGCCGTAGCGTTCTCGCTTCCCACGCCCGGGTTCCCGGGTTCGATTCCCGGCGGGGTCAGGGATTTTCTCTGCCTCGTGATGACTGGGTGTTGTGTGATGTCCTTAGGTTACTTAGGTTTAAGTAGTTCTAAGTTCTAGGGGATTCATGACCATAGATGTTAAGTCACATAGTGCTCAGAGCCATTTGAACATTTTTTTTTTTTTTTAAATCAGAAGCTGCTATTACTAAGGCAAATGCACAGCGGTGGATAATCTACCTCTATTACTGTAGAGCCATACTTTGTCGTCAGGGTTGTTCACTTGGCTGAACCCCAATAAAAGTTACAACACTCTGAGAATATCGGCGCTACCACATCATGAATAGTTTCCTCAACTATAGGGATCAGTTTGGAGGTCTCGAAGCTGAAGGGGTTTTAAAGTATTTTTCTTTTCTTTTCGAGCTATTGACTGCCTAGCGGTGTAGTGCTCAAGCAGATGATTAAGATTAATTTGAAGAAGTTTTAGCAGGAACTAAGTTCCCATGGTTAGCCCACTATTGTGCTGACCCTTTGGGAAGTCAGTCGCCTTAACTCGATTCGCATTTGTGATTGTCGTCTACGTGTAAAGGCTATAATGACAGTTACTATGAGAAATGAGTATCCAGCAAATGATACTGGCAGTATTATCTGGCAGCTCTAGTAACGATGGAAGTTAAGGTTTCCCACTCCAGCCCACACCATCACGCAGTCACGCGTCGCCTTGTGCTTTCACCCCCTCGCTCCCTACAGACTCCTGAGAGGTATCTGGCCGCACAAGCTAGCTGCGCGTCTGTTGCGGCTTCTGACGCCATCACTACCAGACATTCCTCTTCTCTCTCAAAACTCACTCGCCTACGCCTGTTTACTGGCATTTAATCAATACCCAAATCCACAGCTCACAGGGATATACTAAGTTCCGTGGTTTCATTTGATGTCTGAGGTGGATACAGAGGTTTGAATAGTAAACAAAACCTTTCACGCGAAGTTTGTTTTTCCTTAATTTCCAGTGCAAACAAAAACACAAAGAATCTGACGGTTCTGGTCGCAAGCAAATCGATATTGACGGAACCAGCCTGACATGTGGATTCACAGAAAAACAAGAGTCACTACAAATATGCCAAAAAATTGAACAGAATTTTGTTACGAATATCTGAAGATTGCATTTGGTTACGACAGTAGAAATATGAAATCAGATTTTCTCAAGGTAAAATACATTGAAAGTAATCGAAACCTTTTTTTTATGTTTTAGTTAGTTAAGAGTGATTATAATATTCTCTTTTAAGTTAAATTAGCTATTCAGGGCTCGTATTTTGACTGAGATACTTAAGCATTTTTAAACAAATTGTCAATTATGTCTAGCGCGGTGTTCTCGTATCAGATTTGATGGAATTAGTTATCAAAATCTGTGGATACGGTCAACACAAAGCTCACAGAATAGGATATGGTGTTAAATTTCAATAAACGTTAGCAATGTTGCACATAATTTCAAAGAAGCAAACCAAAAGCAAAAGCTTGAAAGGTAGAATGAGCGCTAATAGACTAAATATAAGTAAAATTCAATATAAAATTTATTTCCGCCTCGATCGAAATTTTTTATTTATCACCAGACTGCTGTTTTTGATACTTTAGTCAGGCAACAGACACGACATCGTGGAGGAGGTACGACGGAACCTGATTTCAGATCCAGATATTCAAGTGTTTAAAGCATCCCTCGGCCCCTCTACAGTGTTTTAGGTCCCATCTTTATAATACGTGAATATTGAGAATCAAGCTTCGCTGTAGATAATCCCATCTATCGTACGCAGATGGGCGGACAAACATGCCCAGCACATTATCACTATCCTCCTATGCATCCATCTCTTTGAACAAATCTACTCACTCCATCAAATCATATTAATTCCACATTCCATACTTAAGTTAATAGTCTAGACCTTATATTAAGAAAATCAAATCTAACTCATATTCAAGCACTTAGAAAGTTTTCTTAAACCTTTCAGCAATTTCTCCGTTCTTAGCTACCAGACAAAGGCGCCAGAGCAACCTATATCAGTTTCCAATGACAGCCTCATCGACACCACCCTTTCCTTAGACCGCATTCCTACCTCACACGACTACTCTCTAACTTTCTTGATAACCACCTCTAGCCCCCCCCCCCCCCCCACCTCTTATCCAACAATCACAACAGCAGATTCCTTCTCCCACTCACATATCATCTCCTGTATTCGTCTCACGCACCAAAATCTACCAGCAGCTGGTATTCATCCGTTAGAGACATCTCTGGCACACACAGCACCACGTGAACCGCCTTCAGTCGTGGTACAACCTCCACTCCGTCATCATCAACTACATACACATAAAGAACAGCTCGTCGTCAGCAGCCATTCCCACACTGGCCTCGCCACGTTATCACTAAGTCAGTCGTAAAGATCTGTGACACGTTGTAAAATATGTTATTGCCTCTTTATCTTCACAGATGCATCTGTCCTGTGACGTTTTCATGGCAGTTATTAAATACAGTAAACTCAAATCCACACGTGCTCAACGTGCCTTATTAACACTGCGCCGAGCGTGCATCACGACACTGCTAAATCTAACATGCTGTATCGCCTTCTCAAATCTAGAACTCTACATGCCATCAGTGTATGAGCTCAGGAAGCCAAGCTAAGCTAATTAAAATGGAAGGCTCCTAGCTTATATTTATTGATGTCCATCTTATCTTATCCTTTGACACGTGGATGTTACTGTACATTGTATGCCTGAAGATAGATTTATCCTCCGAAACTAGCAACAGTATCTACAAATGGCACTGTGGTAGGGATGTAATTTTATTGACTGAAAATTTGAATTTTATGCAATGTGTGCTATACATGAAACGTTGTAACTCTGAAGAGCAGATATCTACCCAGCTACAAGATGGTGCATGAATTACTGAATAATAAAATCAAGATCAGTTTTGTTAATGTAATGCGTAAAATATCACAGATTTCCTCACGCTCCATTTCACTGATATTTACTCAAACAGCATACATGATCGATCTCCTGATGCACATTCCAACACCAGATCTATGTGGGAAACCAATAATATCTACGTCGGTGCAGTGGAATACGTCGATCCATGGTTACTTTGTGCTAGCTAACTCCTAACGTAGAAAAATGTAAGTTAATGCAGATGAGTAGGAAAAACGATCTATAGCCGGCTGCGGTGGCCGAGCGGTTCTAGGCGCTTCAGTCCGGAATCGCGCGGCTGCTACGGTCGCAGGTTCGAATCCTGCCTCGGGCATGGGTGTGTGTGATGTCCTTAGGTTAGTTAGGTTTAAGTAGTTCTAAGTTCTAGGGGACTGATGGCCACAGATGTTAAGTCCCATAGTGCTCAGAGTCCGCTCCCGGTAGCTGAGTGGTCAGTGCGACAGAATGTCATTCCTAAGGGCTCGGGTTCGGTTCCCCGCTGGGTCGGAGATTTTCTCCGTTCAGGGACTGGGTGTTGTCCTAATCATCATCATTTCATCCCCATCAACGCACAAGTCGACGAAGTGACGTCAAATGGAAAGACTTGCACCCGGCGAACGGTCTACTCGACGGGAGGCCCTAGTCAAGCGACATTTATTATTTATAGTGCTCAGAGCCATTTGAACCATTTTTGGAAAACAATCCTGTAGCATTCGAATACAGCGTTAGTAGTGTGCTACGTGACACTGTCAGGTCGATTACATATTTAGGCGTAACGTTGCAAAGCGATATGAAGCGGAACGAAGGATTGTAGCGAGGAAATGGAATGATCGACTTTGGTTAATTGGGAGAGTTTTAGGAAAGCGTGGTTCATCTGTAAAGGAGACCGCATGTAGAACACTACTGCGACCATTTTTTGAGTACTGCTCGTGTCTTTGGGGTCCTCACCGAGTCTGTTTAAAGAAAGACGTCGAAACAGTTCAGAGGCGCTTTGCTAGATTTGTTACGAGTAAAATCAACACGCAAGTATTGCGGAGATTGTTCGGGAACTCAAATGGGAATCCCTAGAGGGAGGACAATATTCTTTTCGAGGAACGGAGAAGACTAAGAGATCTGGCATTTGAAGCTGACTGTAGAACGATCTACTGCCGCTTGCATACATTTCGCACAAAGACAAGACAAGCTAAGAGAAATTAGGGCTCGTGCAGAGGCACATAGACAGACGCTTTTCTCTCGCTGTATTTGCGAGTAGTACTGCAAAGGAAATGAATAGTTGTGGTACAGGGTACCCTTTGCCGTGTACCTTACGGTAAGTCGCATAGTATGTATGTAAACGTAGTTGTACATAACCAATAATCATTGGTATCCTGTAATATCACTTTATCACGTAAGTAAAATCTCGTAAAGTTATGCGAAAACTTGTTCTGTTTTTGGCTTAAAACACACACGAAACCCAAGCTGAACGTGAAGCGTGCTGAGACATAGTTTTGGTTGGTACATTCCACGGCCAGATTACGTGAAAATGTACGTTGAAATCGCTGTAAACTAAAATCCTACCAAGCACTGATATGTGAAAAAAAACGGAATTGCCGTTGGGAAGACATCCTGATTAGGGACCATACTCATGAGAAAACGAAATTTCTTAATTTTTGTCGGTTCAGTTGCTCATAGTTGTCAGTCGGTTTCCGCTATATCTGTAAATTCTGAGTTATATATTAAATCGGTGCCACAGCAATTCGATGGCAGCTGTTTTATTTTTATGGCTTGCTAAACTTCAGATGAGCTTGC
This sequence comes from Schistocerca gregaria, assembly GCF_023897955.1. NCBI lineage: Eukaryota > Metazoa > Arthropoda > Insecta > Orthoptera > Acrididae > Schistocerca > Schistocerca gregaria. The sequence continues at coordinate 544,533,852 of NC_064923.1, forward strand.
ACTAATCTGTGCCATACGGCATCTCATAAAGAGATGTGGGCGTGGCGTTTGTGTGTATGTATGTATGTCGTAAAGGGTCGTTCACAGGGAGCGGTTGTCTTTTGCGCAACACAACTTGCAGAACGGAGGTGGCCCACTTTCTACGGCATGACAGCAGTGTGACTGGATAGGCGTAGGCCTGGCGAGGCCTCAAGGAGCGGGCGAGAGAGAGGAAGCGATGCGATGCGAGGGGACGGGACGGCGCGTCCGGCGCACAGGCACGGACGGCGGGCAGCAAGCGGCCGGTAGGCGTTCCCAGCTGCCGCGCCGCCTCCAGGGGATGCCTCACTGGTGTCCTTGCAGTTTATTGCCATACAATCCTATATGGTCTCGCTTCCACCTCTCTCCACTCTCTAACCCTTAACCCCTTTCACACGGTCGAATTCGTCTCAGTCTACTAATCTTGGCCTACTGCAGCACATCTTGCGAATCCTACAGTCTCGCCAGCCATCAGTAGTCATCATCGTTTAAAGTTCGGCGCGAAAATTATGTGTAGTGTGACAGTTATCTGCTGCGCAGTTTGGCACCCGAGCGATGAGAGAAAGGTTACAAAAGTCTAAAAGTAGTCACAGACATAACGAACTACCAATGACAATAGATTTGTCCAAAAGGGCTTCATTCAAAATGGGAAGAGTTCATTAATGACCTCTACATCTTAATCATACTCCACAAAACACCTAATGCTTTGTGGGGCGGAGGGTGCTCCTGCTACCAGTAACTGATCCCCCCCCCCTTGTCCTCTTCCATTCGTGAAAGCCTCGCGGGAAGAATGATTGTTGGTAAGCCTATGTATTGGCGTTTTCATTTCGTGATCATTACGCGAGATGTACATGAAAGGAAGTAATATGTTGTCCGACCCTTCCTCAAAAGTGCTCTCTCGAAATTTGTTTAGGAGACTTCCCCGTGACGCACAATGCCTGAAAATTGGAAATTTGCGGTATGGTCTTATGTGACCAAACGCCTGAGGACATTGGTCCCTAAGCTTACGCACTACTTTATCTAACTTGAACTGACTTACGCTAAGGACAACACACACACCCATGCCCGAGGGAGGATTCGAACCTCCAACCCGGGGAGCCGCGCGGACCGTCACAATAACGCCCTTTTTTAGACCGCGCGGCTAAGCCGCAAGGGTGCACAATGCCTCTCTTGTAACGACTGCCAATGAAGTTTTTGAGCGTCTCTGTAGCGCTCTCGCGGCGACTAAACGATCCCGTAACGAAAGGTGCTTCTCTTTGTTGGATCTTTTCTATCTCGTCTATCAGTCCTACTGGTAGGGATCCCATATGATTAACAACACTCAAGAATCCATCGAACAAGCAACTTTGTGAATTTTGTGAAGATTTGCTGACAGCCTTGTAGGTAGTTTCGGTCCGGCACACAGTTTTAATCTGCCATGAAGTTTCATATCAGCGCACACTCCGCTGCAGAGTGCAAATCTCATTCTGGAAACATCCCCCAGGCTGTGGCTAAGCCATGTCTCCGCAATATCTTTTCTTTCAGGAGTGCTAGTTCTGCAAGGTTCGCAGGAGAGCTTCTGTAAAGTTTGGAAGGTAGGAGACGAGGTACCGGCAGAAGTAAAGCTGTGAGGACGGCGTGTGAGTCGTGCTTGGGTAGCTCAGTTGGTGGAGCAGTTGCTCGCGAAAGGCAAAGGTCCAGAGTTCGAGTCTCGGTCCGGCACACAGTTTTAATCTGCCATGAAGTTTCATATCAGCGCACACTCCGATGCAGAGTGCAAATCTCATTCTGGAAACATCCCCCAGGCTGTGGCTAAGCCATGACTCTGTAATATCCTTTGTTTCAGGAGTGCTAGTTCTGCAAGGTTCGCAGGAGAGCTTCTGTGAAGTTTGGAAGGTAGGAGACGAGGTACTGGCAGAAGTAAAGCTGTGAGGACGGCGTGTGAGTCGTGCTTGGGTAGCTCAGTTGGTGGAGCAGTTGCCCGCGAAAGGCAAAGGTCCGGAGTTCGAGTCTCGGTCCGGCACACAGTTTTAATCTGCTAGAAAGTTTCATATCAGCGCAAACTCCGCTGCAGAGTGAAAATCTAATTCTGGATATAACTAAAACTTTAGAGCTGAAGACGTGGCTTTTAGCGCCACGAAACCGGTAGTGATCTAAAGTACTGAATTCAGCTAAGCGGTTTATCAATACCCAAGATTTGTAAAGATAACTGTAATAGATAAAAATCGGTTTCATAAAACAGTTTTTAAAAACTATTTTCCTTTACATCATTCAGTAAGTTCAGTCTGTTTCACCTTCCCGTTAGTAAATTGGAAATTTGTGGTGAAGTCTTGTGGGACCAAACTCCTGAGGTCATCGGTCCCTAAGCTTACACACTACTTAAACTAACTTACACTAAGGACAACACCCACACCTACGCCCGAGGGAGGATTCGAACCTTCGACGGGGTAGCCGCCCGGACCGTGACAGTCACCTGGACGGCGCGGCTACACCGCGAGGCGTCCCGTTAGTAAAGATTTATTTTGTGATCGTGTCTTTCCGCAGTGCACTTAGCGGGACACAGTTGCTCAAAGCTTAAGGTATGATGTGTTTAGCGTAGCTGCTTTTCTTCGAATGCACTTGCGCAAGGTTTCATTTAGCTGATTTGCTGATGTGTTGCATTTTAACATTCACCACTTTCGAGCAGCGCCGCAATTGAACTAATGGTAGCTGTTAAGACGTTTTTGTAACTGCGCTTTCAGAAAACAAACGAATCTATCTCACTAATGTAAAATATAAATGAATTTTAAAAGAGTCAGCTGCAATTTATTATGCTACATATTCTGATTAGCTCAAAGAACTGAAGTTTTTTAGAAGTTCCCAGCACAAGACTGATACTACGTACTCTAATAAAGGAATCTCACAAGAGGAATTCAAAAAATAAAACTGTAATTAACTATAGAGAAAAAGTAGGGCGCGGAATTCATGATATACGGCTTTGACAGTACATGGTATTTGATTTTGAGAAAAAACTTGATGAGTAGCATTCCAATCTCAGGTCGCCTAGAAGTGCAGTGTTCTAGTGTGCTCAACATTATACTTTCATACAACGATTTTGTCTAACAACATAATAGGAAGTGGTGTTTGAGTGTAAAATTTTGAGTCACACAAACATGTTTGCAAACAGCGTGCTTAACAAAAGCTTGCATGAAGCAGTGAATATAGATGTGGCGGCAAGTCTAATGGTTGTGGGGAACTCTGGGTTAATGTAGCCAGCAGCCAGCAGCCGCGGTGTCTGTATTCGAGGAGTGGGATGGCAGATCGCTATTGCCGCAGGACTTGCATCATGTGCGGATGTTGCATAGGTTGGTGTTTCTTCATGCTGGGCCATCGTCTCCCTCGTTGTTCCGGGGACTGAGCTATAAGCTTGTCATCAAGTGCCCTATGGAAATCAGTCGCATTGTTCTTGGGAGGATAAATCACGCGCGTTGTTGCGCTGTGTTGCCGAATCCAATGGAGGACAAAGTACAGGCGATGACTGATGCTCCGTGTCTCTGACGTGAACGCAGAATTCGACGATGGTAAATATTATAACCGAATAATATAACTGCACCATCTCCGAGGCTTCGAGAATGTAACATTGACACTCTAAGAACAGATGTTTTCAGCCTTGATATGACTTACAAAACCGGAAACTCATTCCATACATCGCCGTACTACAACGTGGCTTACCAGTATTCTAATCAACAACTTAAGAAAGACGACTGTTTACATGAAGCGACAGAAGAGGTCACGTTTTTACTTGGTAAAAATGAGTGACCAATGTGTTTGTCAGATTCCAAACTTATTTTTAAAAAGGCACATCCTACATGCCTTAGCGCAAAGTGGCTGCAAGAAGTGTGAGATTCTATTTCTTTATGCAATGACTGACTGCTTTCGAAGGATCCACATTTTCCAATATCTAAACAAAGTACATGTTAATTCAGGTTTATATTAGGGCGGACGAGACCTGGAATATTCTGCTTATAAAGACAGAAACTGCGTTGTTATTGATGAACTGGCCGCTGTACGAGGTCGTCACACGCTAATGATTGTCGACGTAATGCGGGCAATTGCAGAGGCAGTAGATGTATGAAGTTCACAGCTTGTGCTAAGTTCTTGCATAAAGTAGATGGACGAGGTTCGGAAAGCGAGCAATGACAAACGCAATGGGGATATACCTGTTTTCATTTTCGCAGTTATTTTTCTTAAAGTATATTCAAATTAAAATTAAGAGATGTGCTGCATTGTATAATATTTTACTCGCAATGAGAAAATATTGTTCGAAACAGGGACCGAAACGAAAGCAGGAATATCACATGTTGCTTAAATAAAATAGGAAGTAATTATAGTAGTACACATTGCAGTGACACGCGCTCCATAAGAACAGACGCTGATTCTGCTACTTGAATGTGAAAGTACAATATTAATAACAGATTTTGGTATTATAGGTTAGATCTTTCTGATCTTGACAGCACATATTTTCTAGAAGATTTATGTAAATAGCGAATAAATTAATGCATAACACTTGATGAAGAATGTAATACTATTTACTTAAACTACAATTACGGATGGTTCTAATTATTTTACAATTGAACAGAGACAATATTTTTTAACATATATTCTTTTGTAGACATTTGAAGCGTTAGATTTACAGTCATCCTATTTCGCTGTTAACAGTGTGGAATCGGTATGACAATCAGAAAAAGCCGCCTTGAGCACTGAGGCAAACATCTCAGCGACGCCCCGGGTTGGAGATACCTTTTAGGTAAATCACCGTGGCCCCACTGCCTGAAGAATGAGAGCACATTGGTTTTTGGACGCATCTGGTAATAACGTCACCACAGTTCTCGTTTGCTCGTTTACCGCACGCACGTTGGAAAGACGCGAATGCCACACTACTTCCTTGTTTACATACCGATGGTTATATACCCGCATCGGGGTCGCGCGACGTTGCATGTACATTACAGCAACGGTCTCAAACTGCAAAGTTTTGATCACCCCTTATAATTAAAATGAGTTGCATTAAATTTTTTCAGATCAAGTTTTCGGAACAACATCTGCATGTGAACCAGGCAGAAGTTTCAATAGGCATTGAAATATTTTTTTAACACCGATGATACGAAATATATAATTAAAACAGTACAGAGTCCGCGGCTCGTGGTCTTGCGGTCGCGGGTTCGATTCCCGGTGGGGTCAGGGATTTTCTCTACCTCGAGATGACTGGGTGTTGTTTGTATTTCATCATCATTTCATTGTCATTGACTCTCAAGTCGCCGAAGTGGCGTCAGATAAAAAGGCCTTCAATTTCGGCGGCCGAACACCCCGCATGGGGTCTCCCGGCCAACAATGTCGTACGATCATTTCATTTCAAAACAGTACAGAATAACACCTCCTAATGCGCTGTATCTGTAAATGAAATACAAACTAAATTACTCGCAAACTGAAATAGTAATATTGCTTTTCGGAATGAATTTAACGATGTAAGAACTTGCATATTGTTGTCATCGGAGAACGAAATAATATTTCGTGTAAAGTAAGATGAGATGAACTCAACTGGGTCATCACATTGTTTTCCTCGCACCTTCCCATTTGCTCCAAGAGAACAGCAGTTGGTTTAGACCTGATATCGCCTTAGCAGAGGCATATCGACAGTTTATGTCCGTCCGGGCTACAGACAGGAGATGTAACCACTCTGCATTCCTCTGTACACAAAATCAGCGGAATTTGAATTTTGGGATGAAAATATTGGTCTTAAATTATGACGGATGCTGCAAACAAAGCAAACAACAAGGGGTCAAATCATCTCAGTAAAATACTTTCCACTTGGGAGGTGGCGACGTGTTGATACGTACGCTGGCACGGGACGGGAGAACCCAGCAGGGTCCCCTGGCCTGAACGCTAGTGCGTCCACCTGGGACGGCCCGCTCTGCCGCTTTGCTCAATACTCGGCCGGCCAGTCCGGCGTTCCATTTCCGTACGCGAATGGCCGCGGCTGCGCCCCTATTACGCCAGCTCGTTAGGTTAGGCGGCGGGGCCAGCTGATTGCGTCCACCGACAGCGGCACTCGCGCCGGCTCCAGGCACCGAGAGTCTTGAGGGTTACAGATAGGCGCCGACGTAAGGGAGGGGGGAGGGGGGCCATTTAATGGAGGGCTCTGATATACCTCCCCCCGAGAACATTTCACTAAAAGCATTCGTATTTTTACGTGTATTGATTTACAAATTTTCTGAAAATCATGTAGTATGAAAACAGTCTACAATTGGGAACCAATTCTAGGAAGTTACAACTTATGTTTAACGTAGTACATTTTTAGTTGCTTGTTTGAGGGCCCGCTCCTTAGCTGTGGGTTGGCATACTGATCGATTGCAGAGACCATTTCAGGCAGGTAGGGGTACCCATGCCTTGTGTCAACAACAGATCGGACAGATAGAAACAGAAACGGCGAAACACAGGAAGCTGAGTAATTCAAAGGAGATGTCCTCTGCTGCGCTAAAAAGTCACAGAAACACTGAGTTTTGTCTCAGAAGGGTGGAAACGACTGAAAGCAACAGTATTTCTCACTTCACACGCTCTCACAACCATAGTCCCCAGACCTGTTTTCATAATCCCAGTGCTAAGTGAAATGCCGATTATAGTGAGCGCAAATTTTGATCTTACAGCGTGTAAATTATTATTCCTGAAAGGGATGTTGAACTGATGTACTAACCATTTATGTAAGCAAAATATCATTATTGTATGAAACATTATACTGTTATTACCATTAAATTTTAGATAACTGTGATGATTAAATGGCGGGAGTAATAAACTGTGACACCCTACCTCTCCCAGTCCTACTTTGGATCAGTGCCTGATGATAGAGGGCGAACCATCTTACTACACGTGCCGATGTGCAGCCAAATGTCAGCTGTGAGTGGCGTGTAAAACCAAACAATTTTTATGCAATCTGTGTAAATAATAATTTTCCATATTTTTTCTATAATATCAGATGATGAAAATAGCTCTTATTTAATACTCTACTGCATTGTTTGTAGTATAGTGTTTAGACCGAAGAGAAAAACCTGTTTGTGGCCTTTCTTTCATTTGACAATTGCTTTCAGATGATGTTTACGTCAAAGATTATATTTGTTGTGCCCTGGAGACGACAGACAGACGGACAGTGACTGTGAATGACACTGACCGCAGTGCACTGATTTCTGGATGGTGGTCTGGGTGCCGCATAGCTATATCGTCCTACTTTGATGGAGGAAGCTACATTTTTGTTCGATATACTTCTTCATCTCTAGGCAGAGCGGGCTGTTTCGGCAATGACCTGTGCAGAGTAGGCTAACTGATAATGCAACACACGATGTCCGAGCTGCAATTTCGGAGGTGATTTCGTTTCAACATCCGTCCTAAAAAACTTCGTACAACCTGGGGAAGGCAACTAATTTTAATTTACTTCTGGGAAAATACGTCGCAGATATGTATTGTGGTTCCAGAAACTGCCTTTTCTTCCATTTTCCACTTTACACTTCGAGTAGTACACTGGGTTGTTTCGAATCCGATCCGTTATAGAGATACCGTTCTTTTCAGCCGTTTTTCCAGTCGTATCAGTAGAGAGGCAGAGAGGGTTTCCAAAAAGGGAGAAATAAGAGGGGTATCAATTCCCGCATTTACGTGACAGCCAAGGCAAGCTTCCTAAAAACCTTAGTCCTAAATGGAGGATTGGAAACAGGAGGAAGGTAAATGTACCGGGGGTCAAACATCAGTTTTATCCATTTACTGATAATTATTTTACAATACGACACGGCTCTACGTCCGTAAAGGTTTTATGTTATGAGGAGAGAATTTGGAATCCAGGACAACTAGCTAAACATTCTAACAAGGCAGCATTAATAACCTCAGCTGTTTTTTGTGTTTATGAACAAACATTCTTGCTCGCGTTATGTTATTATTTGTCCTGTATTTCAGGTAATCTTTACTTATATAGCTTTTAACTTTAATGTATTACTTCGAATAACTTAGATGATGCGGAAGAATTCACGGTTTTGTGTTTTCTTAGCCTAGATTTAGAACTGAAGTTAGTTTAATTCGGTCAAAACGTCGTATAGACTGTTCTGCTCATAAAATCATGAAACATCATTATATATCTCCTGCGACCCAATGCCAACGGCATGTCAATCATTGACAGCTCTTTATTTCTCCGCCACTCTGATGGAATGGATGAATTTAGAATTAGTAACACTGAATCACTACGCCACTGCACAGACTAATTATACTGTGGTAGAGACAATCATGACCATCCGGTAGACAACTTTTTCTCACACAAGGGACCTTTATGCACGCGATTACAACTCAGTTTTCTGCATACACTACGTGCGATACTATGACTGATGCTCTGAGTCATTCCATTGTCTCTTTGACACAACGTAGGTACTGTTGAGAGGGCTGGCGAAAGATGACATCTGACATGCACTTAAGAGTTGCTGTCAGTCGTGCACAGGCTAAAACACTTATTTGGTTCCCCTTCTTGGCCTTCCAGAGTAGACAAAGAGCTTACAGGAAGAAGCAACGTTCCTTCTGCCAGACACGCTCACACACTGTGAAGACCGCGTTCCACGATCAGGAGGATCCTGGCCTGGGGTCATGTGTCACATAGCGTGGTTTATCGCAGTTTGAGCAAGACAGCCCAACTGACTATAGTCACAGATTTTTCAAAGTCCGCTGTTAAGAATCTTAATTTTTTGTTAGAAAAAGCACCGAAAACAACAAAAATTACTGTCAAGCATTAAATAGTAAGGCAACTAAAACCTTTTCAGGCTTTGGCACAACTATTTAAGACTTAGAAGGAAAGTACTTCCTATCAGCAACATTTTCAATTTTTTTCAGTAATGGGCGTAATTACATAATCAGAGAGATGACACTGTGTTAAATCACGATGCGACCAAGTCCATCATATGAAACAATACATAGTTGTCTGCGATACAGCTTCTTTTCCAGTACAAGTAAACCACATTTCTGCAGTTTTTCTCTCTGGATTGACCTCTGCCATGAAGTTACCACGCACACTACATTCAGCTGTCTCTTTGCGGCCAAGTCCAATGGTCAGATGAGTGGCCAAACATAATCCTGTACTTACTGAACATTAAAATTTTTGTCCGTTATGGATGAGGAACAATGCGACTGTGATGAATACAGGTTTCTTGAAATTGCTGCAACCAATCGCCTTTTTTTTTTGTTCTTCAAATTTTTTTATTATTCTATTACCGGTTTCAAACCACCTAGCGATTCATTATCAGATGGTACATATATTATTGTCTGCAGCAGTCTGGGAGTCATGTAGCTGTGTCAAGACGTATAAACTAAACATGTAAGCACTGAGTGCGGCGAGAATCATTCACGTATGAGATAGATTTTGTTGCTTTACTTACAGTGATTAGCAACAAAAGAGCTGCATGACTCCACCATTGCTGCAGACAATAAATACATGCATCATCTGATGATGAATCACTAGGCGCTTCGAAATGTGTGATGGAATAATAACAAAATTGAAGAACAAAACAAGAGCCGACTGGTTGCGGTAATTTGAAGAAATCTATACTGAACTCTATAGTGCCTTTCTAAATGAGGTAGATATCGTCCTGTAAAGCAGTGGTCCACGATTTGGAAGTAGTTTGTTAGTTTTTTCTAATGGCGCCGGTAGAACAAATTTTCATCGCCAGCATTTGGGCAACAAAGGACGTGAAGTTCCTGGTCACCAGACCTTGCGCAGTACCCTGGTTTACACTCCAATCCTCTCCGCAAAGTCTCATGGAGAGAGAGTATGTGGCATTGTTAATGTTGATCCGCCCGTCATATGGCAACGTTAAGCTCAACGACCTCTTTTGATATCAGAGTGGATCAGGCTACTTGACTGCACTGAGTCCCGTCTACCATCTCTGTCGTCCTCACGAACGAAACGAACGGAGTACCCTCTTAATGACAGTCACATATACTCAATAGATAGATTCAAGACAACGCCAACTATCAGAGAAAAGAAATACCATTGAGCCCGAAGAACGAAAAATCCTTCTAATTAGGCTACTGAACCTATCAATAAGGTCGTAGCTGTTCTCTTCAGTTTTTCTGTTTTATACCAAATTCTATCTTTCGTTGCCGTTTATGTTTTGAACAGTCTTTTGGTACTTTGGGATGATCAGTCCAACATAATTATTGCTACCTATAGAACCAAAACAGATAAGGGTAGATACCTTAAATCCAAGACAATGCTTTATAAGACGCAAAGTGGTTCTCAATTTCTTGGCCGATTGAACAATATTTCTGATCCCCCGTATGCCCATAACGCGATCTAATTTACTTGATATTGCGTATCAGGTGACAACAGTGTTGCAAGATTGCTATACGGAGTAGATTGGATGGCTTACGTTTTCATTTTTTGGGAAATGCAGAACTAATTTCGTGCGCTCGATAGTCAATTATTCTGAACACGGTCGCCACTTGGCTCATTTCAGAGCCAATGTGGTCATTATCCGCTATCGGGTTTGGTACTGCAACCTATCCTTCATTCAAAGCGGACGAAAGCAACATTTTTCTTCGGTGATATATTAACAAAAATTATAGTTTGACTCCTATGAAATTTCGAGAGGTATAAAAGAAAAAGTGTGGAATTCTCACTGAGACAATGGAAAATCTTCTTAGTTTTTTTTTAGGTTTAGCTCCATCCTCTTTGGCAGGAGAAGAATACCACTGCTGCTGCTGAGCATACCTCTCTTAAAACGGAATGAAAATTAAAAAAAAAAAGTAAGCTAGCTTTAAAGAACTTTGTACTGGTTGACTTTAATCTCCTGAAAAGTCTTAAATACCATATAGAGAATTTTACTTAAAGTTCTTTTCATAAAAAGTGCAACTATATTCAAAGACGTAAAAAATCTTGGAAAAATCTGTGTGCTTGAGCAAGCGTAATAACTTTTCCTTGTTGAGAGCACTATATAGAAGGGCGTAAAATTCCCTACGATACTTTGAATAATGCAGCGGCTGTAGAACTTGATGGAAAATGTAGTTCACTGCTAGTCGTTAAGCTGCCACTCCTCGGCGAAAGCTGAAACCTCGTGTAAAGTCATTACTATCTCGCTATAAATCGACCGGAATCCATCGACGTGCTATGATGATGTATTTAATGGAAAATAGATGGTAAGGTCTGTAAGTAGATTTCGTTAATTACGTTAGAAAAGAACAATACTCTTCTTCCAAATAAAATTTACCGTGAAACTTCCTGGCAGATTAAAACTGTGTGCCGGACCGGTCCGGCACACTGTTTTAATGTGCCAGAAAGTTTCATATCAGCGCACACTCCACTGCAGAGTGAAAATCTCATATTGGAAAATTTACCGTGTCTGCAGGTTCATACCAACAATCCAGTTTGCATTAATCCGAACGGTCTATGAGACACCTTAGTACGTCCTAATAAGGAATCCCGGTTTCTATGAAAATGCAAGTAACCACCAACACGTATGGTTTTTACTTGTAAATCAGCTTGTATTCTTCACGCAACAGTTTCGCTTTGTAAATCTGAGCATATTCTAGTAACGATCCTTTAGTATTAATGACTCAAACTTTTTTAATACGAAAATGAGTCATGCCGGCCTTATTACCGAGCGGTTCTAGGCTCTACAGTCTGGAACCGCGCGAGCGCTAAGGTTGCAGGTTCGAATCCTGCCTCGGGCATGGGTGTGTGTGCTGTCCTTAGGTTAGTTAGGTTTCAGTAGTTCTAAGTTCTAGGGGACTGATGACCTCAGAAGTTAAGTCCCATAGTGCTCAGAGCCATTTGAACCATTTTTGAGGGCGAGTCAAATGAAAACCTTAAATTTGTAATAACAAATCGAAATTTCGCGCCGTTATCCTGTAATGTGGTAAGCGAGCTACAAACAGCGTGCAGAATAGCCTTTAGGTGGCAGCATAGTGCAGATGTACACATACCGCCGCAGTATCAGTACAAATATGACCGCCCCACTTGCGGCTTGCACCAGGGAAGAACAGCGTTCTGTTATTCGGTTTTTGTCTAGCGAAGGTGTGAAACTTATTGAAATTGATCGAAGAATGAAGGTTCAGTACGGTGATGCGTGTTTGTCACAGCAGCAAGTCTACGAGTGGAATAGGAAGTTCGCAAATGGTGTGACTACAGTGGAAGATGCTCCTCGTCCAGGTCGGGCACAACAAGTTGTGACTCCACAGAACATTGCAGCAGTTGAACCCATAGTGAAGGAAAACCGCCGAGTGACACTGAATGACATTACAGCATGTTTACAGATTAGTCTTGGGTCAGCACACCACATTGTGCATGATGTGCTCCAGTTTCACGAAGTGTCTACAAGATGGGTGCCACGGCAGCTGACTCCTGAAATGAGAGAACGACGTTTTGGTGCTTGTGAGGAATTTCTTCGGCGCATTGAACGAGAAGGTGATAGCTTCCTTGCAAGAATCGTTATTGGGGACGAAACCTGGGTTCACTTCCACCAACCGGAAACGATGAGAGCGAGCAACCCAGACCTTGCCCCAAGTAATTTCCACATGTTTGGAGCACTCAAAGGCGCAATGGGAGGAAAGAAGTTCCGTTCTGATGAAGAGGTACGCCACGCGGTGCATGAGTAGTTGCACGGACTACCAAAAGATTTTTTGTCCAAGGGAATTTATGCACTTTGTAAGCGCTGGAGGACTTGCATTGAGCGTGAGGGGGATTATGTTGAAAAGTGATACAGCTTTGTACCACTTCTGCACAATAAATAATATTAAAAAATATTTAAAGTTTTTATTTGACTCACCCTCGTATTAAACCTTCCGCAATAGCTGCTTACAAAAATGCTTTGATTTTACAAATCGACACAGTTCTCCGTCTTCTCAAACAGAAGTCACCGCTGCACTCGAGTGTGCTATTAACGTTGATAATTAACAGAATAATACTGCGAGTCAAAGAGCGCTGAGGGTACTCGCAGGCGTTTTTCTTGGATTATAGAGAAAACAATTTTAATTTCTCGATTACCTAGACAAACATCTATTCGAAAGAAAGATGTTAAAGTTTTCATTATAATTAAAGGTATTTGACATTCCTCGGCTTAATAAAAATGGCTAACGGGCACACGACACACGAGCTACTATATTCCTTAATTATACAGACAACATATTAACTGGCGTTAAGCGATGACACCTGAATGTCACATGAAGAGTATAAGGTTACCAGAAACTTCCCGGTGCAAAGAACCATAAAGGTAATACAATATTTTTATCTCTCTGGGATAAGCATATAGATTTTTCCAAGATTTTTTACGTCATTGAATATAGTTGAATTATAAGCATTAGATCTGCGTATTGGTAGTAGGCCCCCGGAAGTACCTCCATCTTCTCGAAATAAAGCGAAAAGGGTCACCTTTGTGTAGTGTCCCTTGCAGATTGTTGCGCACATAGGCAAGGCCGCAACCGTTAACCTAGCTGCATCTATCTGGAATAAGTTCCGAATTAGGTTTGAAAACACGTTGTTCTCCCTGCTCTTTGAGACTATTAACGTCAACTTAGTCACTGTCGCAGCTGGTCCAAAGTACGCTCGCCCATAAAAACACGCCGCCTTACGTGTTGCGCGATCCACTCCGCTCCCAGCACCGGGACAGACGGTCATCAAGGTCGCTCCCCACTTGACTCCACTTTAGCTTGTGACACACAAACATTCCGAAAGCCACTGGCGTGTCGAGTGATTGGGACAACGTACAGTCGTAAATATTGTACGGATTGTATGAGTGAACTCAACTGTCATTCACCAAACAGTTGAATACTGGTGTGGGCGCTATGTCATCAGAAATTTAGATTTCCCCTAGATGGATACTCTCGTCACAGGAATAGTCGATTGTTTAACGAAGATTAGATTAGGGAAGCTTCGTTTCAACCACACATTGCGAGATGTAAATGTATAGATGTAGCAGACCAACGTTGCTGGTCGGTAAATTTCAACACCAGGAAGAATGTCAAACAACGAACTGTTGTTTATTGTGCGAATACAGTAAGCAGGATTAAATTTGGAGATGTTTTGGGTATACAGGATGGGAAACTTTGTACATAGTTCTGCCGACAAAAGTCGGCTTTATCCGGCTAGCTGTCGAAACTAACTGAGCTTCATTGCCAAATATGACAACGTACGCTGCTTGAACTGTGTGACACAGTTTACAATTTATTGTCCCTGGCGACTTGTGATATAGCGGTTTAAACACAAAGTGTCCACAAATAACCTTTACAACTTAAGATTTTAATAACCTTAAAAAAATTACTAGATATTAACAACCGGTTTTCATCATGTGGAAAGATTACTCAAAGGTTTCTTTATCTCCCAGGTGACGCAGTTTTGACCCAAAATTGAACTTGAAAACCTGTTAAAATGTGGACGCCACAGGAGAAATCTCAGTGTGTTCATACAGACGATGTCCGATTCCCAACTGCAACAAAACTTTTAAACACGTTATGGATGGCAACAACAATCCCGACTAACTTTTCGGGCTTGGCGTAAGTCAGTTAGGAAACAGGTACTGTTCTCCATAAAAAGGGGGCGGGTCGTCTATCTGTTTCAGGCGCCAGTGTAGACAAGATATGGCAGGTGTTTTCAAGGAATCCGACAAAAGCAGTGGGTATGACGGTCAGAGAGTTGGAAATGAGACGATCAACGGTGCGTATGTCCTGCATTAGAGATTGATTACTGCTGTATGCCTACAAAGTACAGCTGCTTCAGGCATTAAAGCATGCGGACAAACTTCAGCGCGAACAGCTTGCAGCTGGTATGCTATGCAGGACTGACATAAACAATGAATTTTTGGAAAAGATTTATTTCTCCGATGAGGCAACGTTTCATGTATCCGGAAACGGAATCGTTATAACGTTCGTTTAAGGGATTCGCAGCAGCCTGATGTTTCTCGTGAAATGGAAAGTGACAGTCCCAAGGCAATGTCTGATGCGGACTGATACACGCTTGCATCATTCATTCTTTTTCATCGAGTCTATCGTTTACCTGGACATGTTACAAAAGTTTGGTGTGCCACAATTGGAACACATGCTACCTGATGTTATATTCCAGTAGGATGGGATACCACCCTACTAGTACCTAAATGTCCGCTGATTACTAGCTGAAAAGTTTCCGAATAGGCGGCTTGGACGAGATGGTCCAGTTCGATGGCCGCTACGATCTCGTGACCTCACACCACTGTCTTTTCCTGTGGGATTTTGTGAAGAATATGGTGTACCGAACCAAGTTAGAGTCGTACAGTACTTGAAAGCACGTATTCGCGATACATTTGAACATGTCATTGTGGAGATTTTGAATCGTATGTGGAGAGAAATGGGATTCCGACTAGACATTATCCCTGCCACTAAGGGTGCAGTTATGGACTGTGCGGCTGGTCCTGGCGGAGGTTAGAGTCCTCCCTAGGGCATGGGTGTATGTATTTCTCCTTAGGATAATTTAGGTTAAGTAGTGTGTAAGCTTAGGGACTGATGACCTTAGCAGTTAAGTCCCATAAGATTTCACACACACACACACACACTAAGGGTGCACACAGTGATGTGTATGAATGAGGAAAGGAAACCTTTATGACCTATCACGTGTTGAAAATCATTTTTTAATATCTACTATAGTTTTAAAGATATTAAAGTCTTCAATTCTAAAGATAATTTATAGACACCCTCATGCGAAGCACGGCATTACATGAAGCTTTTGATGGGCGAAATGTATATGCGCGTATAATGGCGTTCTAAGACAGGGAAATATTACGACGCATTGTTACGCAGGTTCTTCTTCAGAATACCGTAGGAGCGCTAGAATTTTTTCTTTATTTTGCCATCGACTGAAACAGGATACAGTCGAAGTTTCTGTAAGACATCTGTTCCTGGTTTCTGCTACGAAGGAAAACAGGGTTACGTGACAGAAATAAACAGCTTTCAGGTAGTAGCTGGTGGTGGGGCAGTGGCTAGCATATTGGGCTCGTGGACGACGGTTCATGTCCGCGATCGGCCATCCTGATTTAGGTTTCCTGTGATTTCCCTAAATCGCTCCAGGCAAATGCCGAGATTGTTCCTTTGAAAGGGCACGGCCATTTCCTTATCCACCCTTGAAACAATCCGAGCTTGTGCTCCGGCTCCAATGACCTCGTTCTCGATGAGATGTTACACACTGTCCTTCCCCTGTTCAATTGTTGCCTAATGTTCACTACGAACATGTCAACAATTCGTGGCTCTTTCAGTCTATCAAGGCCGGATCTCCATAATGTCACATCTTTCTACAGTTTTTTTGTTTTAATCTGCAGTACATAACCAGCACGAAGATCTGTAGGTATGATTTACGTAAGTTACCGATGTTCTTCTTGTACTCAATGTTCTGCTTGTACTTATATATATATATATATATATATATATATATATATATATATATATATATATATATATATATATATATATTTTCCAATGTGCTGTTGTTTCCCGAAAACTAGCGGTCAAATGCAGAGATGGTGGCAACTTTGTAAGATATCGCTTATCGGGCACCAATGGTTTCGTCGGATGTACAGTGCGTCCACGAGGAATCCATCTGTAGATGTGGAGACGATTTCGGTAGGGAGAAAAGAGGAAGTGGGGTGAGGTACAGCGGTGACAATAGACAAAGGCTGGGTAGAATACAGCACAGCGTTTCTGATGGATGCGCATCCATCGAACGACAGGAGCATATCCTCTGATCATTCAAGCCATCCCCCCCCCCCCCAACCCCCACACCCTACCTCCTGTCCCTTACCGCTGTCAAAATGCAGCCGTACGCACTCGCGAACAGCGCGAGAATTTCTGTGTTTCCCCCGCACGGACCCACGGAGAAACTAACAGCTAGATGCTAAGCGTTAGAGATGGTTGCAAATACTATCGTCGCATGAGCTGCATGCTACAAACGAAATTACAGGTGAAATATTCACCTATTACATAAATAGCTTTCACACCAGTCTTTTACGAGGAGTGGGCTCTCTTATGTCTAAACCGAGCAAGCTTGCATCGACAGAGTAACATGGAACACACACACTCTGAGATGTGGGAATTTTTTAAGTGGGTAGCTCTTTATTTGGGTTAAATGTTTACTCATTAATGAAATACATAAAACTGGCCAAAAATGTTGAAATTTCTGCCATCATGTATTTCTGTAGCATTTTAGAAAAAATTGTCTCCACTCTTCAGAGGTTAATTCGTGCTAAAAATGATGTAAAAGGCATCTTATTTCAACCGAAAGGTAGTGCCACGCTCCCTTGTCTACAGGGCTCTGCCCATGTAGCGTTCGTCGAGAACCACTACGAAATCCTTGTACTGGGAGGAAATGCGAGGAACCGAATATTCACCTTGCCATATTCGATCACCCGTTGTTCTACATTAGCCGCTTCTGTTCTTTTTCCTTTTCTCCTTTTTTTAGATAGCTTCTCTGAATTAGGAGTTGCAAATACAGGGCGACCAGGAGGATAGTATTTGTGATTTTGAACAAAAAGAAGTTCCTGATCTATATAAATGACCTGGGTGACAATCTGAGCAGTTCCCTTAGACTGTTCGGAGATGATGCTGTAATTTACCGTCTAGTAAGGTCATCCGAAGACCAGTATCAGCTGCAAAGCGATTTAGAAAAGATTGCTATATGGTGTGTTAGGTGGCAGTTGACGCTAAATAACGAAAAGTGTGAGATGATCCACACGAGTTCCAAAAGAAATCCGTTGGAATTCGATTACTCGATAAATAGTACAATTCTCAAGGCTGTCAATTCAACTAAGTACCTGGGTGTTAAAATTACGAACAACTTCAGTTGGAAGGACCACATAGATAATATTGTCGGGAAGGCGAGCCAAAGGTTGCGTTTCATTGGCAGGACACTTAGAAGATGCAACAAGTCCATTAAACAGACAGCTTACACTACACTCGTTCGTCCTCTGTTAGAATATTGCTGCGCAGTGTGGGATCCTTACCAGGTGGGATTGACGGAGAACATCGAAAGGGTGCAAAAAAGGGCAGCTCGTTTTGTATTATCACGTTATAGGGGAGAGAGTGTGGCAGATATGATACACGAGTTGCGATGGAAGTCATTAAAGCATAGACGTTTTTCGTCGCGGCGAGACCTTTTTACGAAATTTCAGTCACCAACTTTCTCTTCCGAATGCGAAAATATTTTGTTGAGCCCAACCTACATAGGTAGGAATGATCATCAAAATAAAATAAGAGAAATCAGAGCTCGAACAGAAAGGTTTAGGTGTTCGTTTTTCCCGCTCGCCGTTCGGGAGTGGAATAGTAGAGAGATAGTATGATTGTGGTTCGATGAACCCTTTTCCAAGCACTTAAATGTGAATTGCAGAGTGGTCATGTAGATGTAGACATATCCGACGTGCAGGTGTTCAAGAATCAGGGTGTTAGTCGCATGTCCTCTTTTACCAGCACTCACATGCGGACAATCGAAGCGATGTTAGGTTACAGGGTATTGTTTTAAATGGGCGTTTCTCTGGGAACGAGGGGTACGGTATCATTGATGACCAACTCATTAGTTCAGTTGTTTTAAATAACCTTTTTAATGGAGCATGTTATCTTTATTTCTTTGAAAATGTGTTACCAGAATTCTTGGAGGACATTCCTTTGGCAACAAAATGTTGTGTGAACTTTCAGCGACACAGTGCCTCACCGAAACGTATCATGAGCGTTGGATCAGCCGCAGGGAGCCCTTTCTTTACCACCGACATCACCCAATCTTATTCAGTAGATTACTGTTTGTGGGGTTGGCTTAAGAGCGAAGTCTACAAGCGCAGAGTCGACACAAAGGAGTACCTATTCGCTCGTATTTTACATGCTCATTCGCACAATGAGCTCAGATCAGCAACACAGCAGCTATCTAGGAGAGTTGCAAAATGCGTTACAGTTGACTATGGACTTTTTGAACATCGTTTGCGAGGAACTGTGCACTATTAAACAAAAAATTAAATTACAACGTTTCATTCACTATCACCCATTATTTTCTTTAGTTTCCTCGAAAACTCTTAAGAACAGGACATACGTTCATATGACGTTTTTTCTCCAGGATCACTAGTATTATCACCTCTCCAAGTTTCTGTCTCTGCTCCTGACTGATGCTGTATGTAGCTTTAAACACGATTTATAACTAAGAATAACTAAGAAATATATTGTGACTGAACACTGGCTCGTAATGAGCAGTTGAAATGTAAGAATTAAGTTCGCTGTGTAGAAGCGACTCTGACAGTTTCGACTAATCAGAAAGTTTACGAATACGATACCCCTGTATTTTCATATCAGCAAAGATGGTTGTGTTAATTAAAGTACTGGTCTTAAAATAAAGACCCCAACGATCCAATACCAAGCCTCCTTTTAAAAATTTCGTACTTGCAGTGCCAAAGTTTTCGTGTCAGGAGTACAAATTTCATCAGGAGACGAACTATGGAAAGCTCTTGCCGTAGAGGACTATGACAGATCAGCAGAATGCTGCAATGTCCGTAAATAAAAAGCAGCTATCCATCATTCTCTAAAATTACATTGCATCTTCAAGTAATCCGCGTCAGTTCCTTAACCCCTGGGCGTTTGCATACAGCCACCTTCAACTGCTCCGGAAGCCAGCTTTACGCAGACAATACGAGGCGGCGTTTGTGGTAAACAGACAGCGCGGCGAAGTAGGCCGTCAGTGTAGTATCGACCAGGGCGACAGTCGCAGGCCCACAGAGGTGTGCCGGCGGACACTGCCAGCACGAACACGTGCTCAAAGGCGCCGCTGTCTCTGATAGTACCTCCACAAATATGGCAGCTGGAGGGCAGCACTGGGTTAACCAGAAACTAGCGCCGTCACCTCAGCGATTCGATTTTTAGTCCTAGAGCACTAAAGGGGGCAAAATCTTACACTGCTACTAAACCACCGTAAATTTTAATACTCCAGATTTTATTCGAAGGAAGTCATAATTTATGAGTTATGTAGTAGTCAATTACAGTTATCAGATCTTCAGTGGTATATAACATGCAAAACAGGTACAAAGTGTTCCGTTTTATGCCATATAATGACAATTTTAGTTCTCGAAACGTTTGTGGAAAAGGAGTCATAATTTATGTTATGTACTAGTTACAAAATATTAACTTACCTCCAATGATATTTTATATACAAAATGAGTAACAGTCTTCTGCTTTAGACACTATTATAACAATCTAAGCAAGACATATGTATGTATGTATGTATGTATGTATGTATGAGGGTTTTCCAGAAAGTAAGTTCCGATCGGTCGCGAAATGGAAACCTCTGGGAAAATTCAGTAAAACTGGGCAATGTCTCTAGTATGCCCGTCGTGTCGCGTCGCTCTTTTCAGTTTTGAGTGAACAGTGAGCAAGTAAAGATGTGTGGCGTCTCCCGCCAAGTACGAGGGCCTGGTTAGAGATTTCGCCTGTGTCATGCAACCCACATAATACAACTGTCGAGCAGTTCCTTCTTCATGCCAATACTCGGCCGCACACTGCAGGGGCAATGAAGACGCACCAGCAGTGTTTCCGATTAGAAGTGTTTGATCACCCGCAATACATTCCGTAATTGGCTTCCCCGTGGGTCTCATCTCTGCTCACAAGAACCACTGGCTATGAAGAAAAATTTTTCCACAGACAACGAGCTGCAGACCAGTGCAGATAACTGGCCGAAAGCAATGGCGGCTGCTTTCTATGACTAGGATATTGGAAAGATGATACAAAACTACGACCAAACTCAGAAGTTTGAGCGGCGACTATGTAGAGAAGTGGGTGGAAGGTGTACCTAACTGTTGCAAATAAAACGTTTCTGGTTTTCACTGTAGTTTCCATTTCGCTACCGATCAGAACATACTTCTGGAGAACCCTCGTATTAAGCTGGGGACACAGAAACGACGGAGAATCTTCGTCTCGCCGTAGCTCTCAGTGGTTCATAACCCCACAAAAGGCTACAGCAGTCCACCCACTCCACCGCGGCCCCACAATGAACCTAGGGTTATTGCGGTTCGGCCCCCAGTGGACCCCTCCCCCCCCCCCCCCCCTCCAAGTAACGTCTCGTACCAGACGAGTGTAGCCTCAAATGTTTGCGTGGTACAATAATTATGGTGTACGCCTACGTGGAAACAGTGTTTGCGCAGTAATCGCCGACACAGTGTAACTGAGGCGGAATAACGAGAACCAGCCCGAATTTGCCGCGGTAGATAGAAAGCCGCCTCAAAAACCATCCACAGGCTGTCCGGCATTCCGGACCTCGACATTAATCCGCCGGGCGGATTCGTGGTGGGGACCGGCACGCCTTCCCCATCGGGAAGCAGCGCGTTAGATCATGCGGCTAGCCGGGCGGGCAAGAAAGACCTAGCTTGGTGTTCTGCACAAATTGTTCTTTAGCAGTGGTCAGGAAATCCCGTCGTCATTCTTCGTTTGCTCGAAGTTCTCCCTTGAGTTTGCTGTTGTCTTCACTAAATTCTCCAGTCTCTGTGTCTTTATTAGCCTCTTCAAGCAATTGTGCAATATGTTAAGGTCAAAATCAAACTCAGCACCATCCATATTGTACTAATTTCAGCAGCAAAAGACGAGATTAGCACTGCTTGGGGCCAATGTGATATAAACTGACCCTCCTCTAATAGTGACCACTTGATATTTCACACAGCAGTCAGACTAAGATAAATTACAAACGGTTAAAAAATACGCTGGCCATTAGAAATCAGGCACAGCATAACTGAACATTCGTTATGTTTAGGACAGGAGCACCAGTGTCAGGAAATCGCTAGATTCAGACAGGAAATAATTCAACCACCGTTAACAACAATGTTTGAGACTTGAAGGAAGACAACTTCTCAGCCAAGATGGCGTTTGTGAAAACTTTACTTAAGATGAGCAAGTTAACAATGCATGCCATGAAGGTACTTAAGAGCATGTGTCGCTCAACTGTCCAGATTGCGGGAGGCGCGAAGACATACCACCTGCAGTCGTGCAATTTACGATGGTTTAGTAATCTAAGGTTAAGAGTTTCTGCGGAGATGAAAAGGTCTCTTCCCGTGATATTGGGAGTCAGAGTCGAAGTTAAGTACACCAGATCAAAAATTAATCACCCCAGGAGACATCACGCTAATGGTGTGACATAGTCTCCGGCTTTCATAGTCACGTTAGCTCTGGGAGAAAGAATGACCAAGGGTTTCGTCAGTCTGAAGTATCTCGCAGAAGCCGCAAATTTATGATTAGATTTCTAATAGCTACCAAATAAGGAGGATATTGATTGCTAGTTTTCACCCGCTGTTCTAAATCAAGACGTTTGATTTTGGGTGATGTAGCGGGTCAGTCGGAGTGTTTTGGCAGCATTATCACCGTGCAGATACAGAGGAAAAGGGCAACATCTGGTTGAAGTACCGATCCTGGTTAATGCTTATGGTAACCTGAACGAGTGGGCCCAAGTCGTGGTACGAATGTTGCAGAACCAAAGCCTGTTTGAATTATGCCCTCCAAGCACTGCGCATTAAGCATCTTATTGCGTTATGGGTGCACTCGACGCCTTGTATCACTTGTAAAAAATGCAATATTAGGATTCATGGAACCACAAGTCGCGCCTCATATACGATATCGCAGTGCATGCATGTCCGAAGGAAGAGGCACTGCGGCGACTACAGCTGTTATGTATTCGCAGTTGCGAATATGGTCAACCTTCAACTGTCTAATGGAATGACGACATTCAAAATTTGTACCGGATCGGGGCTCGAACTCGGATTTCTCGTTTTTGGCGAGCGGTCGCTTTAACAACTTCTGTTATCCGAGCACGCTAATTAAGTTCCATATGTCGTCGTCCATGTATCTACAACCAGCATTCGATATCGCATTAATCCGCCGATACCGGGAAAGCCACTTTCAATTTAATTTTTTTTTCCTTGTAAGGTAATAAACACAATGAATGTAGCTTGCCACTCCTGGAAATTGAAATAAGAACACCGTGAATTCATTGTCCCAGGAAGGGGAAACTTTATTGACACATTCCTGGGGTCAGATACATCACATGATCACACTGACAGAACCACAGGCACATAGACACAGGCAACTCCTGGAAATTGATATAAGAACACCGTGAATTCATTGTCCCAGGAAGGGGAATCTTTATTGACACATTCCTGGGGTCAGATACATCACATGATCACACTGACAGAACCACAGGCACATAGACACAGCCAACAGAGCATGCACAATGTCGGCACTAGTACAGTGTATATCCACCTTTCGCAGCAATGCAGGCTGCTATTCTCCCATGGAGACGATCGTAGAGATGCTGGATGTAGTCCTGTGGAACGGCTTGCCATGCCATTTCCACCTGGCGCCTCAGTTGGACCAGCGTTCGTGCTGGACGTGCAGACCGCGTGAGACGACGCTTCATCCAGTCCCAAACATGCTCAATGGGGGACAGATCCGGAGATCTTGCTGGCCAGGGTAGTTGACTTACACCTTCTAGAGCACGTTGGGTGGCACGGGATACGTGCGGTCGTGCATTGTCCTGTTGGAACAGCAAGTTCCCTTGCCGGTCTAGGAATGGTAGAACGATGGGTTCGATGACGGTTTGGATGTACCGTGCACTATTCAGTGTCCCCTCGACGATCACCAGAGGTGTACGGCCAGTGTAGGAGATCGCTCCCCACACCATGATGCCGGGTGTTGGCCCTGTGTGTCTCGGTCGTATGCAGTCCTGATTGTGGCGCTCACCTGCACGGCGCCAAACACGCATACGACCATCATTGGCACCAAGGCAGAAGCGACCCTCATCGCTGAAGACGACACGTCTCCATTCGTCCCTCCATTCACGCCTGTCGCGAGGCGGGCTGCACGATGTTGGGGCGTGAGCGGAAGACGGCCTAACGGTGTGCGGGACCGTAGCCCAGCTTCATGGAGACGGTTGCGAATGGTCCTCGCCGATACCCCAGGAGCAACAGTGTCCCTAATTTGCTGGGAAGTGGCGGTGCGGTCCCCTACGGCACTGCGTAGGATCCTACGGTCTTGGCGTGCATCTGTGCGTCGCTGCTGTCCGGTCCCAGGTCGACGCTCACGTGCACCTTCCGCCGACCACTGGCGACAACATGGATGTACTGTGGAGACCTCACGCCCCACGTGTTGAGCAATTCGGTGGTACGTCCACCCGGCCTCCCGCATGCCCACTATACGCCCTCGCTCAAAGTCCGTCAACTGCACATACGGTTCACGTCCACGCTGTCGCGACATGCTACCAGTGTTAAAGACTGCGATGGAGCTCCGTATGCCACGGCAAACAGGCTGACACTGACGGCGGCGGTGCACAAATGCTGCGCAGCTAGCGCCATTCGACGGCCAACACCGCGGTTCCTGGTGTGTCCGCTGTGCCGTCCGTGTGATCATTGCTTGTACAGCCCTCTCGCAGTGTCCGGAGCAAGTATGGTGGGTCTGACACACCGGTGTCAATGTGTTCTTTTTTCCATTTCCAGGAGTGTAGATCCATAGACGACGACATGTGGATGTTCGAGTCAGGCCGTGAAGCGTGCTCGGATACCCGTCGGTGTTAACAAGAGGACTGGCGCAAAAAATGGGAAATCCCGGTTCGAGCACCGGAAGGGCACAAACTTTCAACGTCGTCATTCCATTACACAAATGAAGCTTGTACATATTCACAATTGCAAATAGATTTCATGTAGGTTGCGCCTCCAGTCAGTTACTTTCTAGTTTATATG
This sequence comes from Schistocerca gregaria, assembly GCF_023897955.1. Lineage (NCBI taxonomy): Eukaryota > Metazoa > Arthropoda > Insecta > Orthoptera > Acrididae > Schistocerca > Schistocerca gregaria. The sequence continues at coordinate 544,558,601 of NC_064923.1, forward strand.
TTTACTGTCTCCTTAAAACGTACAGCTACATGAGCCACTGTGGCAACAGTTTTTTCCGAGGCACCCTACTCAAAATGTCCAGTCGCATAATGGTCGCTTTGCAATGTTTGCTCATAAACTGGTTGACACGGATCTGCAATCACAGACACGAGCAACTGTTGTCAGGTTTTGAACTAATTGTGACTAGCACGACGTAACACTTGGTTGGATGGTTGGTTCCGGGGGAGGGAACCAAACAGAGAGGTCGTCGGTCCCATAGGATTAGGGAAGAATGGGGAATGAACTCAGCAGTGCCCTTTCAAAGGAACCATCCCGACATTTGCCGGAAGTGGTTTAGGGAAATCACGGAAAACTTAAATCAGGATTGCCGGACGCGGGTTTGAACCGTCGTCCTCCCGAATGCGAGTGCAGTGTGCTAATCACTGCGCCACCTCGCTCGGTCGTGACACTCGCCTCCGGTCGCTGTGGATCAGAATCTTTTTACGACCACTGTTCTTACGTGAGTGGTACCATTCCACGTAGGCGCACTGGGCACTAGGTGCTGATACACCAACAAATCAGGCAACTTTATTCCACAGTGTTATCATAGGCACGTCAAAACACGATATCTCCTTTCTGGGACTGTGTTACGTCCCTGCGTTAACCTGTCTCATTGCACTGATTCCCAAAACCGACTGGCAAACACATTCCAGTTCACTTACATGAGTTACGTCAGCGGTGGAGGGCCACATAACCGCCTGTTTCCAGTTCTTCTCCAGCTGTAGCGCTCCTGCATTCAGTTAGTGCATGACTAGTAAACGGGTGATCAAACAGTTTCCGTTCGAAGGTCGTGCAGTCCAGAATCGGTATGCCAATGAGGCAGAACCACCGTGAGCATTGAAGCGATCATTCCACCGACGCACCTGAATGAATACACAACGAGTCATGCTGCGTGAAGTCCGCTATTGTCTGGGGATACCGGTATCCACATACGAGTATACAGATGGCGGTGGTGTCGCGTGCAAAAGGTGCATTGGCGGAGTTGTCATTTGTACTCATGGAATTCATGGAAAAGGATTCCGACTTGGTTATAGCCGCAGGACGGTGCACACGCCATCGTCCGACAGGAACCGTAGTCGTTTCAAGGCCTTTTTTAAGGGAGCGAAGGCATGATAGTCGCACAGGGAATGATCTGCACTGTAGAGCGCGTGATCGAGTGTGTCCCACTTGAGTTACCCGTAATGGGTGAGGCTGGCATCCCAGATCGACCGCCGTCGTATGTCGAATCGCGATCAGCACGGAACTCGGCGCACCAGTCCTCAACGATGGTTTTCGACATATATCCTACCTCACACACATTCTTCATTCTCCGATGGATGTCTACCAGTGTTTGCCCTTTGTCAGCAAAGAAAAGAATAACAGCACGTCGGTCCTGTTTGGACACATTTGGTAATAACGTTGCCGTAGTACATGTTTCCGCATTTACCGCACACACATCAGAAAGACACGAATCACACTAATCCCTTGCCTGCCTGTTGGTGCTTATATACCTGCATCGGAGTCGCGCTACTTTGCATACACGCTGCAGCAACGTCCTAAGACGGGAAATTTTGGTCGTCTCTTATATTTAATCCGCTGAATTTATTGAAAAGAGGAATAGATGGAGGGGGGGGGCGGCTTAAGATTTTAGTAAAACAAGAAGTTCGATGTCTCATACAACATCTCATTTATTCTGTGATTTTCTGTAGCCAAAGTAAACGCCTCTGAGTCGAGAGCATGCTTATACCCGGAAGACGCACTGGTTCCAAGATCTGGGAACGATGCCACAAAAGAACCGCATGGTAAGATGAAAAATCTAAAAGGATACGAGAAAAAGCAGCTATAAATATCTTTCTTCATACAAACAGTAATTACTTGCGTTTTCTTAATAATTTTCGTACCTACCATGTGTATTAACCATTAAATAGGACAGTCATAGAAAAGCTTTCTATGCAAGCTATAAACATGGCATAAATTTTCACAAAGTAAGTAGGGAAACTGTAGTACAAATCATGTATTTTTCTGAAAACTGTATGTCATATTCATATAATAAGGTTTTCTCTTCAATTATACCGCAAAAAGGACGATCTTATGTCCTCCAAGTATGCAGCAATAAGTACTTCTCTTTCCTTTGCTTTCCTTTCTTTCGGGTATCTCACGTTATCTCCCGTTACCTTAAGACATCGTTATTCTGAGTTCTTTTATCCGTGAGTGGCTAGTACTGCGGCCATTAAAATGCATCAGTGTGAGATTACCTTCCCTATTCGTAAGTTGCTCTTACCGTTTGTTGTAGTGTTTACTTATTTGTAACACTGAAGTATGAAATCAATGCATATTTCGTTTACATATAACATATAAACACTAAACCATCTTTACCTAGTTGATTTACCACCAGAAGGAGGCTCCTGCTCATACAGCATTTTGGTCTGAAGATGACCACAGGCGTGGTCGAAACCGGTTACCAGAATAAATAGATTTGTGATCAAGACTGATTTTAATAGTAACTATTAGTAATAACATTGATCACTGTCTGCTCCCACGATGTATTCAAAAGTAACTATTTTATTTGGTTCTTATAGCTCTGAAGATGGCGTATACCGGTTTTTGTGTCAAATATTTTATGATTGATGATGGTGTACAGAAGCATCCAGCGACAAATTGTTCGCAACTCGTGGTCTTGTGGCTAGCGTTGCTATCTCTGGATCACGGGGTCCCGGGTTCGATTCCCGGGAACTGGGTGTTTGTGTTTCATCATCATCCTAATCATTCGTGACAGTGGATACAATCGACTGTGAAAAAAAATGGACTGTACATAAATTGGGACTCTGTACGGGCGCTAATAACGGCGTAGTTGAGCGCCCCACAAACCAAACATCATCATCCAGCTACAAATTGGTTTTAGCCTAATTTATTCAAAAAGTAGCGTTACCGGTTTCGAATTGATGCAGTTCGTCGTCAGGCGACTTGCATGCTTTCGTCAAGGTGTGTCTTGTGCTTTGTAAATAAAGTAACCTAAAACCAAATTGAGACAGGTTGGTGCTGTACATCATGATCAGTACGGTTTCCAACCACATCTTCAGTTGACAGTTGTGGCAGTAAATTAACACTGAAGAAACATTCTCCTGAATGTTTTTACTTAGCCGGACGGGGTTTGAAAACTAGCATGGTAGCCACTTACGGACAGAGGACACAGAAAGCACATCAGCTGCAGCCAACAATCAAAACTTCTGCGAGAGAGCGATGAACTGAACCTGACTAACGAGGAGACCGCTCAGCAGCTGAATTTTTTAAATATTTTGTATTTATGGTACGTGGAGTCGAGAACTCAAACATTAATATTCCAAAGCATTTCTATGCAACTTTCAAAATTTCTCGAGAAAATCGACTTTGAAGTTTTCTGTACACTTAAATCACCATAATCAAGACAGCTTTCACGACGTGTGGCTTACCTGGTAACGTTGGAGAATGGTAGATGGGTAATAAACTGATAGTTGATTCGAATTTCACTACTTTTTTTTCAGTTTAATTTTTTTCATTCTATTCGAAAACCTACATCATTTAAATAGGAATGTCATCAAATATATGATAATTAAGACACGCCTAATCATCTTTTTTTTATAAAAATACATTTCTTCTTGTTTCTAATTACATAACACAAACATTTTGGAGATAAATTGTTAATTATCAATACTTTATAAAAGACTGTCAATCAAGATCACTTAAATAAAAAAGATTACAAACTGATTATCAACATTTAATGAAATACTGATACTTAAGTCGGCCGGAGTGGCCGAACGGTTCTAGGCGCTACAGTCTGGAACCGCGCGACCGTTGCGGTCCCAGGTTCGAATCCTCCCTCGGGCATGGGTGTTTGTGATGTCCTTAGGTTAGTTAGGTTTAAGTAGTTCTAAGTTCTAGGGGACTGGTGACCACAGCAGTTAAGTCCCATAGTGCTCAGAGACATTTGAACCACTTTTTGTTTAATTAAGAATTTCTGTTTGTAACGAAAACTGGAATTTTTTTTTAGATCTGTAATTAGAAACAAGAAGACATTAAGTTTTCATAAAAACCATTGGATTTCTTAAGCAAGCTATTTCTATACTTCAAACCTGTAAGAATCTGTTCAAATTTTGCACGAAGGTAGACAAACGGATAAAGTCAAACGAAAATTTTTTATCCAATAATCTTCATCGATTGTCGATAATCGATGGTTTAAAGTCGAACTAAATGTAGAAGGTAAAATTTGTTCTTACGTTAACTGAATAAGTGAAAACAGTTTAAAGTGAATCAAATAAAGAAAAACTGCATTCTTACGATAAAATTAAAAACTCGCTTTCAGAAATCTGGCTTCATTCAGATTTTGCGTACAAGAAAAGCGCTTCTGTCAGTTTCTTAAGCGTGCCACTTACGTGTTTCAAACTTGTGATTCGGTTCAAATTTTGTAAGAAGGCAGACGCATACATCTAATTAATGATCGTGATGTTGTTTTGTGAAAGCGTGCCACGATATAAGCGACATGGTTAGACTGAAAATAAAAGAAACTTATATCGGATCAGTTGTCACCCGAGTCAACAAAAATGTACATCGGTTGCCAAAACTATGAAAAATGCTCCTACCGTAGCACGAAAAAGGTGAACATGTCCTGGAGAAAGTTAGGGATGTAAAATAAGGGAACTAGCTTTTCGACTTATGTGGCAGCTTCGAAGACATTTAAATCAAAACATCTTGATATACTCATGTTTTTTTACGAGTAACCTTGCTTCCCCAGCGCAGTGAGTTCTCCTTCATCCTCCCTCTGCTACATGTATGGTGAGGGGGTGTAAGAAAAAAGAGACACCAATTTATGTGCTTCTAGAGAGCGGGATGGATCCACAGTAGGAAGAATCCGAAATAGGGAAATGGGGGGGGGGGGCATCTATGATAGGAAATATACAGCATCACAACTGGAGACCCACGCAACTTAAACTTTAGTGACACGTTGTATCATATCGTACAACATGGCAAATGTCATGTCAGATGACATGATGGCATGTGTCATGTTATATGACATGACATCATGTATCACATGCGCAACACGATGCATTATATTAAATGACATGTGTACTAATAGTAAGAAGTAAATCAGCGACAATATGCCAAGAAGTTTTGTTTTAAATGTCTTTGAAGATGCCAGACGAATCGAAAAGCTAGTTTCATTCCCTTCAACCCCTGATTCTGCACGGAATATATTCGCCCTTTTTGTGATACGAAAGCAGCATTTTTCATTCTGTTTAGCATATATTTGACGAATTTCACATTTAAATAATGTGGCATTCGAATGGAAAAAGATGAAATTAAATGAAGGATGAAACTACCTGGCAGATTGGAACTGTGTGCCCGACCGAGACTCGAACTCGGGACTTTTGCCTTTCGCGGGCAAGTGCTCTGCCATCTGAGCTACCGAAGCACGACTCTCGCCCGTTACTCACAGCTTTACTTCTGCTAGCGTGAGACGTGCTTCGGTAGCGTATATGGTAGAGCACTTGCCCGCGAGAGGCAAAGGTCCCGAGTTCGAGTCTCGGTCGGGCACACAGTTTTAATCTGCCAGGAAGTTTCATATCAGCGCACACTCCGCTGCAGAGTGCTAGTTCTGCAAGCTTCGCAGGAGAGCTTCTGTGAAGTTTGGAATGTAGGAGACGAGATACTGGTAGAAGTAAAGCTGTGAGTACCGGGCGTTAGTCGTGCTTCGGTAGCTCAGATGACAGAGCACTTGCCGGCGAAAGGCAAAGGTCCGGAGTTCGAGTCTCGGTCGGGCACACAGTTTTAATCTGCCAGGAAGTTTCATATCAGTGCACACTTCGCTGCAGAGTAAAAATCTCATTCTGTAAATGAAAGATCATTGCGAGATTCGAACCAACAGTTCTTCGATTAAAATTCTCCAGCGCTACCAAATGAACCACACAGCCGGCGGTGAATGTCGCCTTGTTTTCGATGACTTTAGGATCCACGGGAAGCTTCAAAATCAGTTTTCTCGAGCAATTTTGACAATTGTATCAAACTGCTTTAGAGGATTGATATTTGAATTATGAACTTTATGTGCCATAAATATAAAAATGACAGAAATCCGACTGAGTTATTATAAGTGAATGCCGGTGTCGTTTATTATCGAGTACGGCTGATCCGATAATTTTTTCTTCGGACTTGTGATAACTACGGTATGTCGTCTGAAATTTTGGGACGCTGCTGACAGTCTCAAGACACAACAAGTGAGCGCTGCCGCCACCATGTTTCCCAGCTAGGTAGTTTCAGGGGAGTCGTAAATGTTCTGGAAAACTGTCATGTCCGTGGAATTCCGCCAGTAGGAGGCGCTGCTGGACGTGCCTACTAGCTTGTTAACAGCAGCGACTTTGAAGAGCAATAAAGTCGCCCGTACGTGTCGCTAGCCCGTGAAACTGCAGTAGCCTTATGGCCTGCTTGCCTAACAACCCAGTTCTAAACCAGTTGGTGGAGCTTTTATCCAGTCAGCACTTGTCGGCTGCAAATGTGTGGCAAGAACGGGACATAATAAGGCATGATTCAGAGGCGACGTATTTTTACTCTTATCGGAGTACGCGATATGACGAACACTTGTAAAAAAGCCTTATTACCCTGTACGACTGATCCATCCCTACACGCGCCTTTACGATCAGTACCCTCCCATTTGCACTCCCAGCGCACGCCTCGCGGAACAACTTCAAGCTCGTCCATTTCGCTAATTGCTCTCCATTCCTTTAGAATTCCGCACTAGTGACGATTGAAGCTTTCAGTCGGCCTGAAAGTGGTATTCGCACATATGTAGTGCGTGCACGCGGAAGGCAGGGTCCTGGGACGTAGTCTGGGGCAGGCATACTGTCTTGTCACGTTTGTTCAGGCATGATTCAGCAACTGAAACGTTCCAGTCAGAACATTTACAAGAACGCCACTTGGTTCAGGAGGGCAAAATACATTCCAAACGACTTCTTCTAGAAGTGTTAAAAATGTCAGTGCTGAGTTTATGGTAACAGGCGAAATTTTCACAGTAAATCCAATTGCAATACATGGTTCTAAGACATCGTATTTTCAACGAACCACAGCGTTTATTTAAAGTCGTGAAGAAAATTAGCCTGCCGTTGTGGCCGAGCGGTTCTAGGCACTTCAGTCCGGGACCGTGCAGTTGCTACGGTCAAAGGTTAGAATCCTGCCTCGGGCATCGATGTGTGTGACGTCCTTAGGTTAGTTAGGTTTAAGTAGTTCTAAGTCTAGGGGACTGGCGACCTCAGATGTGCAGCCTCATAGTACTCAGAGCCATTTGAACCATTTGAAGAAAATCAAAAAATATGCAGAGCTGACAGAATCAATACAGAGGAAATGGCATGTTACATGGAACTGTAGGATACGTATAACAATTCCTATACCACACAGATTACAATAATTAATGAGAAAACTGTGCGCAATAACGGAACTGCACGGTTGATCGCGAATGTGAAAGTTATATATAAAAAAAGTGGATATTAGAGTACAGATGCACAATACAATGTATTTGACTAACTTGCAAACTGTTCTCAAAAATAAAAGTTATACTGTTACATTCTTGATCAGTTTTTCCTTTGTTTTCAAACAGGATATGTAAGTCAGTGCAAATTACTGGACCAATGAGAGGAAATGCTCCAGGTCGCAGTTTGTCTCCTATAGTTTCTGAGTGATGCCGACACGGTAGCTGAGCGTGTTCAGTTAGAGGATTAGCTGCCCTCTGTAATAAAAAAAAAACTGAGTTAATGGATTAACGACGAACTGAAACGGGTGTCTTGCGTCGTCCGCCCCGAGCAGATGTAACAAACTAAAACGAACAAAATGAGACTTAAAAAAAAAGTGGACAGCGCGAAAGAATGTCACTCCTAAGGGCCCGGGTTCGATTCCCGGCTGGGTCGGAGATTTTCTCCGCTCAGGGACTGGGTTCAAATGGTTCAAATGGCTCTGAGCACTATGGGACTCAACTGCTGTGGTCATCAGTCCCCTAGAACTTAGAACTACTTAAACCTAACTACCCTAAGGACATCACACACATCCATGCCCGAGGCAGGATTCGAACCTGCGACCGTAGCAGTTGCACGGTTCCGGACTGCGCGCCTAGAACCGCGAGACCACCGCGGCCGGCCAGGGACTGGGTGTTGCGCTGCCCTAATCATCATCATTTCATCCCCATCGACCCGCAAGGCACCGAAGTGGTGTCAAATCGAAAGACTTGCACCCGGCGAACGGTCTACCCATCGGGAGGCCCTACTCCTACGACTTTTTTTCCATTATTAGTGTTCAAATGAAAAGGGCATTTCATTAGTGATCTGCAGACGTTGCGGGACAAAAACTTCCCCATAACACATTTTTCACGCATTTCACCTTTATGAAACATTCCATGTATGTAAATACATTGAATCATACTGAGGTTTAGATTTAGCAGTAAACTGAGGTCTCCTAGTTTATTGGTCAAGCTTGTTCTCAAGTCTAAGAAAGTCAAGAGCAGAGCGGTTACCTTTTCATTTTTCTTCCAAGTGACCATCCATCAGCGGATGTCTGTGGTCCAGTGTACAGTAACAATGAAGAGAACCCTGTGGTATCCCGCATCAGTACCACGCCCCAGCTTATCAAGTTTGGTAATGGAATAGCAAGTTTGTCTGACGTCGATGGCGATCGGGCGGGATACGGTGGATCCAATGAGGAACAACTGCTGAGCCATACCTGCGGATCTGTACCACGAACGCCCCCTGCCGCTGCAATGTGGGCCGGCCAGCGGCAGCCGCTCAGCCCATTCTCACTTGGAGCCTCTTCTCTAAGGGACGGTACGCAGGAGCCACCTAGTCGCTGCTGCGACTCGATCGTTGTTACTGTTGTGATTACTGGATCATGTTTCTTACTGCATTATTTGTATCGGGTCTTCATTAGCTCGGAGAAATACAAGACTAGTAAATTTTCTTTTTACTTGGTTTACTTCTTCGCTAATCTTTTCTACCCCTGACCAGCTTTCTTGCAATGACACTTGCTGCATTAGTCTGTAGCCCACCTCTTATTACCGAAGTAGTGCACAACACTCTCATCTAGTTGCAACCATGACTGTTTCAGAGGTTAAGCAAGGCTGTTTAACACACACATGTTGCTGTACGAAGAACCATGTCATGTCTGAGTTTGCTGATTGACTGTCCTTGAAATCGTTAGGTGTAGCGTGAAGTCAACATGCCGAATTTTCGGCTCATAAAACGCATCTTCTTCCACATCGACGTTTAGAGTAAGCATTAGAAGACTAATGTATTCATGAACACGTTTTTGGGTGGTATTTGTACTTTCTAAACAACCATTTCCCCATGATATTTGACCCTTAAAAAGATGGTCAGTCCAGTAAATTATAAGAGTGCGTCTGTAGGCCTACATTTCATAAACATTCTTTATCTGGAATGAGATTTTCACTCTGCAGCGGAATGTGCGCTGATATGAAACTTCCTGGAAGATTAAAACTGTATGCCGGACCGAGACTCAAAGTCGGAACCTTTGCTTTTCGCGGGCAAGTGCTCTACCATCTGTGTTACCTAAGCACGACTCACGCCCCGTCATCACAGCTTTACTTCTGTGGCTAAGCCATGTCTCCGCAATATCCTTTGCTTCAGGAGTGCTAGTTCTACAGGCTTCGAGGGAGAGCTTCTGTAAAGTTAAGAAGGTAGCATACGATGTACTGGCAGAAGTAAAGCTGTGATGACGGGGCGTGAGTCGTGCTTGGGTAGCTCACATGGTAGAGCACTTGCCCGCGATAGGCAAAGGTCCCGAGTTCGAGTCTCGCTCCGGCACACAATTTTAATCTGCCAGGAAGGTTCATTCTTTATCTGTGCTTCTACCTGTACAGAAGAACTGTGAAGATACAGCATTTAGGTAACCTTAAGATCCTCAGATGCATAGCGTAAAATACTGAATAGGTTGCTGAGGAAGAAGTCGGTACTGGAAGCAAGCTGACTTTATTATTCCAATATTATACATTTTGGACATTGCCATCATTAGATATCATGGAACGTTGTGGTACACATGCACATAAGTTACATGTTGCAGTAGTAACGATCATAAGCACTTTCGCTACCGCCACAATATATAACTTTATGTCCATGTTAATGTACTGCTCAATTTGTGAAGCTCTTGCTTCTGGATTAATTACCCATTATTTTCTGAAATTGTAATCACTTGTTGATCTGTTCATGTATATCATATCTACCGATTTCCGTCCCATTCGGATAATTCCTTCGTGGCGCGTTGTTTCCTTTTTTGTCTTACAATGTACATAGGTAGCAGTAAGCATTTACTAAAAGCATTACTACGTGCAAACTCAAGCCGGTACAGAACTTCTTCAGTTAGATCTGGATTCAGGAGCGAGTTATTGCGAAGAAGCAATATGTATTGTGCTTGTAGCTAAAAGGAAGTTATTTTCTCTAGTGTTGTCGGTGGTCACCAGGGCTCTTTCACCTTAGGACTAAATTTACAAAACGTCACGTACTCTGAGATAATACAAGAATTTCTATGCCAAGTGCAGTAGTGAGGATACCTGTCGAATTTTAGATACCTTGAATGTCCGGCAGTGAAACACTACACCTGCCAAGCAACACTCCGCATTTTAATTATACGAGGGCATGCTAAAAAGTAATTCGTCCGAACTTTTTATGTGAAACTCCTAAAGCTTCTAAAATAAGACAAACGTTATTAATATGCCATATCTTTATTCTTCACGTCTAAATATTTTAGTCGTCTGCCGCTGGAGGGCTCCGAATTGTAGCGTGTAAAACGGTGATGTCTACATCTACATACATACTCCGCAATCCACCATACGGTGCGTGGCGGAGGGTACCTCGTACCACAACTAACATCTTCTCTCCCTGTTCCACTCCCAAACAGAAAGAGGGGAAAATGACTGCCTATACGAGCCCTAATCTCTCTTATCTTTGTGGTCTTTCCGCGAAATATAAGTTGGTGGTAGTAAAATTTTACTGCAGTCAGCCTTAAATGCTGGTTCTCTAAATTTCCTCAGTAGCGATTCACGAAAAGAACGCCTCCTTTCCTCCAGAGACTCCCGCCCCGAGTTGCTGAAGCATTTCTGTAACACTCGCGTGATGATCAAACCTGCCAGTAATAAATCTAGCAGTCCGCCTCTGAATTGCTTCTATGTCCTCCCTCAATTCGACCTGATAGGTATCCCAAACGCTCGAGCAGTACTCAAGAATAGGTCGTATTAGTGTTTTATAAACGGTCTCCTTTACAGATGAATCACATCTTCCCAAAATTTTACCAATGAACCGAAGACGATTACCCGCCTTCCCCACAGCTGCCATTACATGCTTGTCCCACTTCATATCGCTCTGAAATGTTATGCCCAAATATTCAATCTACGTGACTGTTTCAAGCGCTACTCTACTAATGGAATATTCAAACATTACGGGATCCTTTTTCCTATTCATCTGCATTAATTTACATTTATCTATATTTAGAGTTAGCTGCCATTCTTTACACCAATCACAAATCCTGTCCAAGTCATCTTGTATCCTACAGTCACTCAACGACGACACCTTCCCTTACACCACAGCATCATCAGCAAACAGCCGCACATTGCTATCCACCCTATCCAAAAGATCATTTATGTAGATAGAAAACAACAGCGGACCTACCACACTTCCCTGGGGCATTCCAGATGATACACTCACCTCCGATGAACACTCACACCATCGAGGACAACGTACTGGGCTCTATTACGTAAGAAGTCTTCGAGCCACTCACATATTTGCGAACCAGTCCCATATGCTCGTACCTTAGTTAGGAGTCTGCAGTGGGGCACCGAGTCAAACGCTTTCCGGAAGTCTAGGAATATGGCATGCGTCTGATACCCGTCTGTGTAAGGTAACTATGTCTCTGCTTGAGAAACATGGTACTGCAATCAAGTTCGTTCGCACATGGAGCACCCTCTCCTTCAGCATGTCAATGCCAGACCACACACGAGCGCTGCGACATCTTGCAACAATCCGACGCCTTGGGTTCGCTGCCATCGATCGACCTCCACACAGTCCCAACTTGGTCCCATCCAATTTTGATCCGTTAAGAAAAACTTAGACGACTTCACTTTGATAGTGACGGTAGCGGTGAAAGCAGTGGTGAGGTTATAGGTCCGTCAAACATTCTCCAGTGATGGTATCAATAAACTGGCAGCTAGCTGAGAGCAATGTGTTCTTCACCACGGTGACTACGTTGAGAAATAAACATTTAGACTTAAGGACTGAAGATGTAGAATGTTAATAACGTTTGCTGCGTTTAAAAAGCTTTCAGAGTGTTCACATAAAAAATTGGAAGACATAATTTTCCAGCACTGCTTTGCAACATTCGTAGTACAACGTGTTTCATCCAACAACTTTACAGGCACAAATTTTTCCATACTATTTTGTTTCGCGGCAGTGGCAAACAAATGTTTTGAAGCATTCTCTTCGGAGGCTCAAAATGTTCAAATGTGTGTGAAATCTTATGGGACTTAACTGCTAAGGTCATCAGTCCCTAAGCTTACACACTACTTAGCCTAAACACACACACCCATGCCCGAGGGAGACCTCGAACCTCCGCCGGGATCAGCCGCACAGTGTTCGGAGGTTCAAGAACTATGAGAATGTTGTGACGCGGTTGCACACCGTAGTGGCGTTTTCCGCCGACATACTCTCTGCGAACTTCTTCATTTATCTTTCTGTTGTTATCTCGAAGCAGACAGCGCGCTATTCGACGCGAACAATTGCCTCGGCGGCGGTGTGGACGACGGCAGCGGCGCAGCCGAGAGAGATTTTCAGCGGGGACGTTTCGCGCACGGGCTATGCTGATCTCTTTCAGCGGCGCCCGCTGGCGCGCGTGGCGGACATAAATTTCCTTTAATGGAAGCTGCCCGGGGTTTTTTCACGCTCTCTGCAGTAGCCTTTAGTCCGCCATTTCTGTCACAGTCTACTGTGCCTTGCGAGGGAAAATACTTGCTGCCACCGACTTCAGTGACGACACTCGGTGTGTAAGCACTGCCACATATAAGACACACCGCCCCCCTCCCCCCCTCACCCACTCCCACACACTTACACATTGGTACGTCGTTTACAAGACTCGTTTTTGTGTCACCTGCAGTATTTCGGAGAGTTCGGCTTGACGCTTTAATACACGCGTTTCCCAAAAGACTGTGTTCTGATGGTACGCTTTTCTGACACACAGTTAATCCTACATTGAAATGAAAGCTCTTTAGACAACTACCAACCTGTTTCCTCTTCTAACAACCCTACCACAACAAAGGTCAAAAATTAATTATGATTGTGGTGTTGCTCACGCTGTTAAATACTGCATTTTCGGGCAAAAACAAAGTTATATTATGTGGCAGGTGTCATTAGAGCACAGTTAATAAAGCCATTTCTTGAAATAATGGATAAACTGGGCACTCATCTTTTCGTGTTTCCCACGCTGGTCTCGTTGTGAACTCATGGCTCAATCGTCGAAAATCTAGGGAGTGATGATTCCAAGTTCGGATGCAAAGAGGCCTAGGTGTTATTCTGCGATATTCAAAAGTTTTATAGATGTCTTTCATAAACCATTCTTGAAGATTAAACTTTTGCAAGTTACAAAAATGGTGATGTAAAAAAACAATGAGCACTCCGAATTTAAGTTACACTTCTTCTTTATTACTTTTGTTGCAGCATCACTTCACAATATAAAACATACTTCAAAATATCTTCCTCACTGTTAAAGTTCACATTTCATAAACTGACTACAATTTCCGTCTTTTGAACATGACGACCAAGACTTGACTCTCTAATAACCGCTTACGCACCAAGAAATCAGAGTTACAAGTACGTCAAAGATCATAATGACAAAAGAAAGAATACACATAAGAATAATATCATTGCAATATAAACATATCGATGTAACAAAGTACCTCTACATTAATTAAATCAAATCTGAATGATGTCACAGAAATATGTTAACTATTTTACAGAAAAACAGTAGAATATTGCTGGTATAGAGAGGCTGAGGTGAGGTGCCGAGGTGCCAACTGAATGAGAATTCAAGTACCATTACACTGTTCATGAAAATACATCTGGCGGTGTCTTGAATCTAGGCCTTTACCCCAAAAAGAAGGAAACTAGAGCACCAACTTGCAAAATAAATAAAACAGAATTCACATTCGAGAAAACCCACGTTCACATATACTCTGCCAAAAAAATAAAAAAAATAAACTTCACCTGGAAAGACGACGTCGTTTTTGATCCGATGACGTCATATGCCACCTGGGGGACAGTAGACGTACTGATAATGGTTTCAACGCCACCCGCCTACAGATAGCGTAGTGTCATAGCTACGAGCGCTGACTTTGTCTACCCTTTAATACGAAATTCTCGCAGCCAGAAGGATCAGTGTGGTACAAACATTGAAGCAAGCGCGCACTCGATCTTCCACTGCCAACTGGGCGAGTTGTGTCAAATTGTGGTCCTCCGAGTGGCAGGATGGTCCTTTTGAAGAACTGCCACACAAGTTGGACGTGCTGTGTCAGTTGCGCAATGATGCTTATATAGTAGTTATGTGAACATTCTCACACCAGTAGACAAGGTTCTGGACGTCCACACAGCACAAATGCGCGACAAGATCGCCGTATTGTAAGGGCAGCAGTGGCAAATAGTACAGCTACCACAGCACAGATAAGAGGCCTTTTGCACCCGGCCGTTTCAGCACGAACTGATGCGAATCAGTTATTAGCAGAGGGATTTCGGGCACGCACACTTCTAGCGACGTGCCCACGGCTCGACTGCGCCATCAGAGAATCACTTGGAAGAAGGAATGGCGTGCCGCGGTTTTCAGCGATTAGAGCAGATTACGCCTGCACACAGGAAGTGCAGAATGGCTAAGCAGGGATGGCTAGAGGACAAATGTAAGGATGTAGAGGCTTATCTCACTAGGGGTAAGATAGTTACTGCCTACAGGAAAATTAAAGAGAGCTTTGGAAAAAGAGAAAAACCCAGTTCTAAGCAAAGAAGGGAAAGCAGAAAAGTGAAAGGAGTATATAGAGGGCCTATACAAGGGCGATGTACTTGAGGACAATATTATGGAAATGGAAGACGATGTAGATGAAGATGAAATGGGAGATTCGATACTGCGTGAAGAGTTTGACAGAGCACTGAAAGACCTGAGTCGAAACAAGGCCCCGGGAGTAGACAACATTCCATTAGAACTACTGACGGCCTTGGAAGAGCCAGTCCTGACAAAACTCTACCACCTGGTCAGCAAGATGTATGAGACAGGCGAACTACCCTCAGACTTCAAGAAGAATATAATAATTCCAACCCAAAGAAAGCAGGTGTTGACAGATGCGAAAATTACCGAACTATCAGTTTAATAAGTCACAGCTGCAAAATACTAACGCGAATTCTTTACAGACGAATGGAAAAACTGGTAGAAGCCGACCTCAGGGAAGATCAGTTTGAATTCTGTAGAAATAATGCAACACGTGATGCAATACTGACGCTATGACCTATCTTAGAAGAAAGCTCAAGGAAAGGCAAACCTACGTTTCTAGCATTTGTAGACTTAGAGAAAGCTTTTGACAATATTGACTTGAATACTCTCTTTCAAATTCTAGAGGTGGCAAGGGTAAAATACAGGGAGCGAAAGGCTATTTACAATTTGTACAGAAACCAGATAGCAGTTATAGGAGTCGAGGGACATGAAAGGGAAGCAGTGGTTAGGAAGGGAGTGAGACAGAGTTGTAGCCTCTCCCCGATGTTACTCAATCTGTATATTGAGCAAGCAGTCAAGGACACAAAAGAAAAATTCAGAGTAGGTATTAAAATCCATGGAGAAGAAATAAAAACTTTGAGGTTCGCCGATGACATTGTAATTCTGTCAGGGACAGCAAAGGCCTTGGAAGAGCAGTTGACCGGAATGGACAGTGTCTTGAAAGGAGGATATAAGTTGAACATCAACAAAAGCAAAGCGAGGGTAATGGAATGTAGTCGAATTAAGTCGGGTGATGCTGAGGGAATTATATTAGGAAATGAAAAATAAAGTAGTAAAGGAGTTTTACTATTTGGGGAGCGAAATAACTAATGATGGTCGAAGTAGAGCGGATATAAAATGTAGACTGGCAATAGCAAGGAAAGCGTTTCTGAAGAAGAGACATTTTTTAACATCAAGTATAGATTTAAGTGTCAGGAAGTCGTTTCTGAAAGTATTTGTATGGAGTGTAGCCATGTAGGGAAGTGAAACATGGACGATAGCTAGTTTGGACAAGAAGAGAATAGAAGCTTTCGAAATGTGGTGCTACAGAAGGATGCTGAAGATTAGATGGGTAGATCAAATAACTAATGAGGAGATATTGAATAGAATTGGGGAGAAGAGGAGTTTGTGGTACAACTTGACAGGAAGAAGGGACCGGCTGGTAGGACATGTTCTGAGGCATCAAGGGATCACAAATTTAGTATTGGAGGGCAGCGTGGAGGGTAAAAATCATAGAGAGAGATCAAGAGATGAATACACTAAGCAGATTCAGAAGAATGTAGGCTGCAATAAGTACTGGGAGATGAAGAAGCTTGCACAGGATAGAGTAGCACGGAGAGCTTCATCAAACCAGCCACAGGACTGAAGACCACAACAACAACAACAACGCCTGCACGCAAGTGATGGTCGTTAGAGCGTGCGACGTAGATCTGGCGGGCACTGTCCTGTAGAGTGTGTTCGTCCAAGACACACTCGCCCCCCCACCCCCACCCCCCACCCCTTCCCTCTAGGCCTAACGGTCTCGGGTGCGCTAAGCTACAACTCTCTTTCAGCTTCGGTGTTTCTGGAGGGGACGCTAAACAGCGCTCCATATGTGCAGAATGTAATTACATCTGTCCTTTCACCGTTCTTGAAACAGGAAGGCGATGTGTTGTTCCACACACTACCAGTGAAACTCAACGTATTCCACAATACCTGCAGCATCTTCCCTTGCCATCATGATCTCCGGACTTGTCTCCTATCAAGCGCGTGTGGCATATAGTGGGACGAGAAATGTCTCGTACGACTCGTCAACCAACAACTCTTACAAAACTATATGAACATGTCGAGCAGGCGTGGCGTAACGTATCCTAGGACAATATTCGCCATCTGTATGATTGACTGCACGCCAAAGTCAGCACTGCACTGCCGCATGTGGAGTCTACACTACATACGGATGTTTCAGCGTACCTGGTACCTTAGAACCGCTTGTGCTATTAATCTGTAAATGTAATCATTTCATGCACTCCATAAGCACTGTTGCAACAATAAACCCTGTAAAAGGGTGAATTAATTTTTTTTCAGGCAGTGTCTGTAAAAATCTTCACTATTCTAAGGTACCCCTACCTCAAGATAGCGCCAAATATTTAGTCAAATACATAAACTTAAACGTACCACGCAATCGAATCAAAACATTGCGATCAATTTTCCTGAGTCTTCTTGAAATATTATTAGGTAGAGTCCCTCTACTTCTCTCGTAGTAATCAGCTGCGTATTTGCAAGGCGGGCTTGTGCAGTATAATATATTTACATCATTATGGACAGTCATGGAGAAGAAAGGTGGGGAGACTAAAATCCGACAATATAAAATAGTCCAGATGGATAGTCGAGCTTAATCTCTCGTCTAGCTGAAAGATCACTATCGTTTCATAAGCCTCCTACCATCAAACTTCAAGGAAAGCACAGGATCTTACTCCAAATCGTCTGGCGCCAAGAGGGCAGTTTTGGACAAAAGCACTAATAGCAAACATAGGCTTTAATTTGAGGGAGGAATTTCTGAGAATGCACGTTCGGAGTACAGCTTTCTATGGTAATTAATCATATACTGTCGGGAGAACGGGAAAGAATAGAATCGAAGCGTTTGAGATATGGTGATATAGAAGAATGCTGAAAATTAGGTGAACTGATAAAAAGAGGAGATTCTCCCCAGAATCGGTGAAGAAGGAAACATATGAAAAATGCTAACAAGAAGAGAGACAGAATCCTAGAACATCTGTTAAGACATCAAGGAATAACTCCCATGGTATTAGGAGATCTAGACGGTTAAAGGGGAAGACAGAGATGGGAATATATCTATCAAATAATTGAAGACTTAGGGTGCGAATACTACTGCAAGACGTTGAGGTTGGCACAAAAGAGAAATCCTTTGTGGGCGGCATCAAACCGCTCAGAAGATTGATGACTCAAAAAGAATACAGTCTTCTCATTGGCTTGATGCGGGTCGCCACGACTTCCTCCTGTGCAAACCTCTTCATCTCAGGGTAACTATTTTTAATATATTTTAGCTCATCTGAAATCAAAACGCTATAACAAATTTTTGTCCAGTCTCAGAATGGGCCAAATATAGATCGGAAATATTAGCAACATAATAAAGTTTCTGGCAGAAGCTGATGCTGTAGCTGTATGTCTTTCATGAAATTAAGAATTTATTTCTCTTTACCGTGCGAATTTGCTAACTAGCATATAAAAACTCATCTGCTAGGAATCTGATCGATATTTGCTTTTGTAATACTAATTTTGGATTTTCACTTTATTATTTAATTTGAGATTTTTTGTGCATCGCTTTTGGTGTGTGGGTACTCCTTGTCGAGACATTCTTAGCAGCATGAAGAGACAAATGTCGCAACTTTTCACTTTATTGCGTATGAAAGAAGCTGAAAGCCTACCAGCGACAATGCTTCTGGAAAATACGCCTGCCGTATCACAGTCTTCTAATTGTCAGCAGCATTCTTAGGTGTCATCATCATTCTAATTCTTTAAGCTATGGTGCTACCTTCGCGGTACAGTCACTTCGTGGCTCAATGTAGTCTGTGGGTGTCACGTAGCCACAAACGGTCATCGCGATTCGCGTTCTTGGCTCTAAATAAAAAAGAAAATTGCCTTTGATGGAGCCTTACTTGAGAGCCTTTTTTTAAAATAATTAACCACGGTTTTAAAAGACGCTTCCTGTTGGTCACACATCACATTCACACAGCAATCACGGCCAAGTAACATGACGCTAGCTGTCACCTCTTGCGGCAGACAAGTGTATCTCTCACGCCCTATAACGACCGTTCCTTACTTATCCGACTCAGTAGGCAGCATTGGAATTAATATTTTGAATATACTTACCATTTATCAACATGTGGTGGTGAGAACTGACTGTCTCGATCACATTTATGTGTGTGTGTGGGTGTATTTTTAATTTTATATTCATGCTCTGTAAGCAACATTAATAATATTTTTATCTTAATGATTAATTAAGTTTCGCTGTTGTATCATGACTCTGTGCTGTGTTCGCATCTCCAGACTGTATTGAAACCTTGTTTCAGAAGAATTACGTTGTTGTACCTAGTACATGTGCGCCTCTAACCGGTAATACGAAGTAAAGGGGTTATTGCATTTGTTATTAGATCAGGATATCTGGTTCTTGTACCAGGACAATCTCTGGGATAGCTGATGACCTTAGACTTCATTTCCACTCCTTTGGTGGATCAGACTGGTCCACCGACAATAGAGAGGATCAGCACAATAATTTGAGTTTATGGAACACTATAGATATATAAATTTTAGCTGAAGAAAATTAACGTGACACAAATTGCAAATGGAAGAGCAGCATTAAAAGAGAGCCAAACAGTCAGAACATACTCCGGATGTTGAAGGTGGTAATGAAACCACTGATAATACATAAATTTTTATACATTCACCTTACTCGCCCGAAAAAGATTACGAAGTGCTTTATATTTTCAGACATCTCCACGAAACAACGCAATTGTTGCGAGGAGCACCGTTTGAAAATGATTTACATTGTTTGACGTTCGAAAAGTTCTCAACGGAAGACCCAACGACCCAGTGCGATGTGACGGAGACCGAAGAAGCTGAGAGGATGCTGGAATGCGCCTTCGTATCGTACTGGACGAGACGTTTTGTTTGTGGTGACTCTGGGCGTCTCCAGATGATGGGCATCAGGCTAATGATGTACAATCATTGAAATATGTTGAATGACTTCATGATACTCAAAGTGTAACTACGTTTGTTTATATATCTGTACTAAACTTTTTAGTAGATTAAGCACACCTGAAGATGGCAACTACTTTCGAAACCACCAATATGAATATTTTTTATACAACTAAACGATCGGGACGTAATAAATTATTGTACAAACATTTACAAAGGTCACATACTTCCAACTGGCAAAATGTTAATTTTTAAATAACAGAGTATGCTCTATTGCAATGCGACCTCTATGTTCTTAGCCTATGGAAAGTAAATTACGAGGCCCGAGTTCAGCACAAGAAAATTGTCTGGGAGCAAACTTCAAGACACCGAACGCTTTAAAGTGATTCATAGTGTTTGAATATCCACAGATGCAGATAAAAGGCTTGCGGGTGCGGATAAGCAGCTTGCGAATACGCTGCAGATGCGCGTAACACTTTTCTTACGTGTACAGACCTCTAATGAGGGCTGTGAAACCCTGCTAGTGCCACAAGATGTTGTGTCTATTGTGCTTGTGAACTTTTACGCCTGTTAGCCTCGGTAGCTGCGCGGTCGGCGCAACGGATTGCAAAGTGAAGGGGAACGGGTTCGAGTCCCGGTACAGTCAGATTTTTTCTGCTCAGGGACTGTTTGTTATGTTGGCCTTACTTTCATATTGCTGTAACTGACACTACTATTGAGATGGCTGAATGTGCTCGGCCCGAAAGCCGATAAATTGGAAAAAAAAAGAGAGAAAAGGACTTCCTATACTGACATTCCATGCAGGATTGATGCATGCATGTCTGCTGACTCATGCAGCAGACGCCCAACCGTCCTTATTTCCTTCTCGAAGAAACTATAGTCATGAAAAATTACACCGATACTTAATTTGGCAACTCTTGAATGTGCGTTACCTCCGCAGTATATTTAATTTTTATTCCTTCCTGGTTTGCAGGTGGGTGTGTATTGGAAGTATAGAATTATGTGAGCTATGCATCTAAATTTTAGGCTCGTGTTTCTACAAGTATCATAACTTTACACAGCGGCAAGAGACGTTTCAGAAAATAGATTTATCGATAAGCACAGGAATGGACAGTGAATACAAGAAAAAAATCCTTACGTGCAGTTTCAAACAGAAGGATATGATAATGTCAAAAGACATATCAAAAGGTAACGCGATATTGATGAACAAAGTTTTCAGTTTCCGGAATTTCATGTCGATTAAATGATTTTGATAGTGTCTAACTTTCCAATGACGAAGGATTTAGTTGGAGACGTAAGACTGTGCGCACTTGGAAAGTACAATAGCAGAAGTAGGAGTTGTACATGTGAGGAATGTATACTGAAGCACCTTTTCATGAATACTGCTTCGCAAAAAACTTACTCTGCTTCTATAGGGTCTGCCTCCTGAACCCTTTGAATGGAAGTTGACATCCTGTGTCATGTTGTCACTCTTAATCAGGATTGTGGCGAAACAATGAAGCGACGTTTATGATGAGTAGGGGTTCAAATCCTGTCTGGCCATCTAGAGTTAGGCTTTTCTCAACTGAATTATGTGTGCCGAGATCGCTGTCACGAACAGAAGAGGGACATTTTCAGTCTCTTTTTACGACGTGATGCGTACTTTAGTGTCATACTAGCTGAAAAACCCGGCATTGTCTAGGTATTGATTTTGCCAATTTTCTATTATAAACGAAAACAAAGAATGGACTATACTTGTAGTGAAGTACCGAAAAAATTTCATTTCCATGTATTAGAGAAAACATATCTGAAATTACAAAGAAGTATGCATAATATATAGTTGTGTCAGTACGGTATCCAAATCGAGAAACATGATCGCAGACACCTTCTTCTATGCCGTGGGCAGCTGCTCCGCGTGTCTATAACGCGATTCTGTGGCCGCCTCTTGATACATCTATAGACGTTTTCGCCCACAGTCGTTTGCGGTTCGCAGCTGAAAGCTGTCAAAAGCGCTGCCAGGTGTCAGGGATTTCCTTAATCTGACTCCCCTTTACGAGTGTCTTAGTAGTAAAGAATAAGTGTATTAAAACTGCACGCATGATGTAAGAATTGTACAACGATGTATTTGTGTAGACACATCGAGCGGTATATGTGGATATTGTCTGCGAAATATGTTGCGTATAGAGTTAGTAACAAAAGGAGTAATAAATTAAAACGCCAAGCGTGATGCGGTAGTTTTTCATGCGTGTCAGTGTTTATGACGTCATATTTTGTATAATTGTGTAGGTACTTTCAGAGACATATGTGGACACTGTCTGCAAAATTTTTTGAGAACAGAGATCCCAGAAACAAAGTAATAAACGTAAACTTCATGCTTAATGAGACAGTTTTTCACGCACCTCATTGTTTATGAGGTCATATCTCCAGAACAATGTTAGGTAGGTGCTCCTTACACCCGCAGCGATTGTTGCCTGACAGTAAAGAATATGCGTACCCAGCGCCTGACAGTAAAGGATATGTGTTCCACACTTAGTGGAAATCACTCCAGTGGTTTAGGATGAGATGTAGAATACCACCCCCCCCCCCCCCCCCCCCACACACACACACACACATTCATCTAATTTTATAATGTGTTTGGATTTTATACTATTTAATGATGTTTAGAAAGAATATAACTTAGTACAGATGTCGTGAAGAAACTGTGGATTAATTATCATATGTGAGACGAAAATAAATTTCCTAAACCAGTAATGTGGAAATTTGTAGCAGTTAGACTATCTTGACATAACTTATTATATAAAAATTTGTAAGATCATACCTCCATTTGACAAAATCTCAGCTTTCATGAGAGGGACAATTCCTTCCCGAATGCTGTTCTATCCGGACATTTGCCTTGCTGACCTACGACTGAGGAATTTAGCTACACATGGAGGGTAGCGTGAGCTTTCCTCGGCAGCAGATGGTGGCGACAGAACGTGGTTGTGGCCTGGCAGCTGGAAGAGCCTCGTCAAGCACCGCCTGTGTTTAAGGACCTCCACGGAGCGCGGTCCGGCTGTTCGACCAAGCGAAGCGTCGTTAGTGTAGTCCGATTGTGGGACATTCCTCGCGGCTGTACTCGTATGGGCGACAAGACTTACCGAACTGTGAGGCCTAGTGTAGAACTCCACGTTCTTTGGAGTATTGTCCATGGGGCTGTTCATACTACAGTACGTGCACAAAGCTCACCTGTAACGGCGATATACGTCTCAATTGTCAACCTAAAAGCAGTCCCCTAGAAATTATTTCAAGCGGGAAAATTTTAGTATTCGTCCATACTAATCCAATAAAGGTATTTTCTTCACTTTATCCGTCGTCAAGGCCGTAACCTGCGAATGTGCGAATGCGAAGTTACTCCCCAGTCCGAGTACACCATTTCTGCGGCCAGTGGCTGATAGCAGAAATTAATTATTGTGTACTAGAAGTGATCTAATCGCTGGCACATACACGACTGCTTCCCCTCCGGATCTGTATGTTCGTCCGACATGTTGCACATTCAACAGATGTGGGCTGTGACAGATAAGTAGGACTGATGGACAGCTTTCTTAGAAAGATCATCATTTTTGGTTCAATGGGACTAACTGTGGTACACGGCCGTGATGTAATCGAAGACAGAAAGAGGTCAGCATCGGTAGTAACAGCATCTGTATTTTATTGCAGATCTAGGTTTAAGCTATCAGGTATCTGTGTAGGCATCATCAGCAAAAAATGTTCAAGTGTGTGTGTGAATACCTAAGGGACAAAACTGCTAAGATCATCGTTCCATAGACTTACACACTACTGAAACTAACTTATGCTAAGAACAACACACACACAGCCATGCCGGCCGGAGTGGCCGACAGGTTCTAGGCGCTACAGTCTGGAACCGCGCGACCGCTACGGTCGCAGGTTCGAATCCTGCCTCGTTCATGGATGTATGTGCTGTCCTTAGGTTGGTTAGGTTTAAGTAGTTCTAAGTTCTAGGGGACTGAGGACCTCAGAAGTTAAGTCCGATAGTGCTCAGAGCCATTTGAACCATTTGAACACACCCATGCACGAGGGAGGACTCGAACCCCCGGTGGGAGGGGCCGCGCAATCCGTGACTTCCCTCACGTGCGCCTCAAACCGCACGGCCACTAAAATCTAACTTGATTGATGCTTGAACATGCCAAAATTACGTTGTAATGTACGTCGTTGTAACTACGCTCAGTCTACATGACTACCTATAACAGATTGATCGTAGCTGCACTGTTAGCTGAAATCTAGATCTGCAATGAAATACAGATGCTGTTAGCGTCGATGTCAACCTTTTTTCTGTCCTGGTGTCTTACAACTGTGACTTTCAAGAGCTTGTGCACAAACTGAATGTGTCTTTGATATTGAAACATAGAGGATTGTTTACATTGCTCACTGCCAACCTATTTTATTCATTGGTCTCCATTTTGGGGCAGCTATGTGCACTCACCAAGGGCATTGTTTGACCAGAACCGGACTGCCAGGCAGATCTGCAGTATTAGTTGGCAAACTTCGAGTAGGCCGTTCTTCAGGCGCCTCGAAATTCTAACTCTCCATCTCCTACATACAGAGTGACGAAGCTTCCCCTAACCATGCGTTTTATGCAACCCGCATCGCATTCAAATACCATGAGCAAAATTTTCATATTTTCTCACTCGTTACATACAAACTATTTGACCTACAGCAAAAATGAACAGTATGTTTTTGTAGGGAATTTAATGTAGCTAAATGTTGTACTGGGATACGTTTTCGTTGCAAGTCACTCATTTAAGGGTCACTTTCTATGTTTTTCTTGAATAATTCGAGAACTACTACGTCTAGGAAATATGAATTCTAGTACAACATTTAAAAAAATTAAATTTCCTACAAAAAGATCCTGTTAATTTTTTTCTATATGACTTATAGTTTGCATGTAGCGAGTGAGAAAATACGAAAATTTTGCTCAGGGTGTTTGAAGGCGTTGCAGATTGCATAAAACCCATGGGTAGGGGCAGCTGAATCTGTCTGTATGCTCCATTGGGAAATTTGTTGTCAACAACGTTGACTCCCCCAGAAAAAACTGCCACATTCATTCACTAAACTCTAGACAGAAAATGTTTTGCACTTGGATAACAGTTATTTAAGCATGACGCAAAACAGTGTGCACTATTCAGTAGAAATGAGAACAGTTGATTGATAAATATCTTGTCTTCAATTGAAAAGTTTCCTTGTGGCACATTCCTTTTTTTCTGTATAGGAGGTATTCACAGTATTTGACAAACTTTTCTGCAATGTGTTATTTGTGTATAGTCAATTTTTTCGTTTCTTGTTAATTCTTCAGTTTTTTATAAATTCTCTGATCAGTATTCTGTAACCTATCTATTGACTGGTTCCACGAGTGTGTTTCTTTGGCACATATTGTCCCATGGAACCTGATAGACAAATACGTAAATAGAGATTAATCTAGTCTCCAATGAATTGAGACAATGTATGTAGCAGCCGCTACACCACTGAGATGTTTTTAGTTCGAGGAGTTCGTGTTCCTCAAGGAAACTTTTATATCATATTTCAAGAGCACAATGTTCTTCCATATGTACCGAGGTATTTGTGAGCTTGCATGTCTGGTCTGTACTTTCACCCAAAATATCTGTCATGCTGCACTCCACTTTTGTGGAGTAACGAAGCGTTCCAAGCGAATGAAAAAAAAAAAACCAAAATCATTCTCATTTTCAAGAAGAGTCGTAGGACAGACACTGTGTTACGACTTCAATCTGTTACCGAATAATGTAACACATTTTACGTTAGCGCGCTATAACGTTTCAAAGCCTGAGAGCCTGTTCTGTAGGAATTACTATGGACTCCAAATGCAAATGTCGTGTAAGGGTGTACCCCTAAGGGGTGTTATAATAACATTACTGTTCACGATATATGCTAATGAACTCTACGAGGCTGCTCGTGGATGGTTCTGTTGCAACTGTTGGAAATAGATTAGTCGCGACGACAGGAGACTGTAGGAGGTAGATGCTCGTATATGGTGCAAGTATTGATGGTAGACTCTCAAACAAATGTTCTTAAATACGAGAAAATAGCCATCATTATTTCATTGTACTACTGCCGATAAGTCACTAGAATCAGCGAAAACTGTAAAATATCAAGATTTAAACTTTGGAATTTATGGTGGATGACAAGATAAAACTAACTGTAGGAGATGAACAAAGACTCGCCGGTAGAATCCAATGAACATGTAACGCATGCCAGGCGATAGTCTCGTTCGACCAGTTCTTCAATACTGATCCCCATTTTGGGAGTATTACATATTTGGATTAACAAGGAAGATTGAAAGACCAACTATCATTTCGTCTCGCATTCCTTTAGTTACCATTGGAGCCTCATAGAAACTTTCATAAAACTAAAGTTGTAGACGGTACAAGAGAGGCACTGTGCGGAGAGGCTGGTTGTTAGAATATCAAGAGCACATGTTCCATAAGAGTGATTATTACTTTTTCCCATGCTTTTGCTAACTAAGCTAGCCTCAAGCCGCGTTATAAAACATCAATTCGTGGTTACTTCTCTCCTGTATTTTGCGAAAGGTGTGGCTCTCGTAAAGTGGGTGTCATACTGTAAGACAGGGTTTTCTACTGGACAGTGTCTGACTACTAGGTTCCTTACCCTCACGTGAGTCGATTAATTCCTGAATCCATCAATCCTTATGGCTGCGAAAAATTTTAATGGTGCTCAGATGCCCAACCCTTAATTTGAACAGTCCAGGCGAATTATTTTCTCTAGCTCTATAACGGAACGGTTCAAGTGGAAGTCACGTATATCTGAAAGACAGTCAAGTGTCCAATAAGTTGTCAGATAGGCTTGTAGCTCCTGCACTTATCCTAGCTCCACGATAGTGTAGATAATGGACTTTGTAAGATAATTCTTGCCAGTCGTCTTTAATCAGGGATAAGAAGCAGTCGTTGTGGATCGCTGTACCGTATGCGTAATATTCACAATCCAAACGTGACACCGATGATCGACAGGTCTAAACATCTCCTCTGCTAAGTTGACGAAGCACAGACTGTATTCCCGCATCAGCTTGAGCAAACAATATGAACTGCATATGTTCACACAGTCTTGCCAAAATTGGTACAGCTTTTTTTTTAGCGATTATAGCGAAACATTTTCCTGCATTTTCATAAACCATAGATGTTTAAATCCTTTCTGTTATAATGTGGCTGTCGCATAGTATGTAGTTATTCTAAAGTTCTGTTGGACTAAATGAGGTCACTTCGTCGTTGCGCAAACGTCTCGAGATAACCAGCGTCATGTAGTTGCATTAGCTTCAGTAATGAATTCAATAAATGTCTCACTCCTACACACATCTGCACCCCGGTGACAACAAAGAAGAATGCCAGTCAGTTGCTGGGAGCAGAACTGCGACTGGTCATGTGGGAGTTTCGCCGAGGTACGAAACAATTGTGAGGTCATGGAGGGTGCGAGTCGGGCGTCTGCGATATAGCGACGCACCATAACGTACGAGATTCTGGTGGAAGAAGGCAGCCTTGCACCGTTACGGACAGCTGTCGAAGGCGAAGAGGCTGGACGGCAGATTTTTATATAAGTAATTCCAGTAGACTGCCAGTCGGTACGTTTGTCATCCTGTCCCGCCAGGCTATGCAATTAGTATTCCTGAATTTATTTCATACTCATAGCAACATCAAACCCCAGAATCCATGTGAGATCTTGAAGGTTACATCTCTTGACCATCACCATGGCTGGAAGCTGCACAATTTGCTCGTCGCTGTACATCACCATTAAGTAAAGTAATAACTGCGTTGGTTCAACGGTCTGGTTCAAGTCTTTCACCTGGACATCACTTAGGCAAATTGAGTTTCTGTTACCTACCTCAGTTAGCCAACTGGAGAAAGGCGACGTACAGTTTAACGTGGAACCCGAACCACGTGTTGTTCCTGGCGACTCCCTACCTAAATGAGAGGTGACGATTAAATTAAAGGCAGACTAAAAATTTCCGTGGGCCGGTCAGGATTCGATCCTGCGACCTCTTGGTTTCGAGGGACACGTTTTACCACTAGACCACCAGGCCCGACATGGCGTCTAACTGGTGCAGGTTGAAAGCCAGTTAGCGGAGACGTACGTGACCAAGAAAGAGGCAAAATTGTTTGTTTTAATTTTGATTGGGATAAAATTCATATACAGTAAGAAACAAACAAACTGGTGATGCTCCAAGTAAATATAGCTATGCAAGTGCTTTAAGGAGTCAAGCAGATCCTACTAAATGTTGCGCCAGAGTTGCAAAATGGCTCTAACGCAAAGAGCGTGTAGTTCCTCTTACCATGTAGACACTAATTACATGCCGAATCCTTATATTGCTGAAGTAGGTAAAACACGAGACTGGTTTAAGAATCAAAATATATGCGACGGCTTAAATATAAAGCTGTGTCACATTTCATACCATGTAGCCAATACAATTGTTATCAAATGACTAAAGGGTAGCATTACCTTGGCGTAATATTACCATCGTTCTTCAGAATAACTCTTTCGCAACAATATTTTCGGATTTTCGTGCCAGTTTATCGTGCAGTAGCCCGGTTATACTAAAAAATAATTAGATTTTTCCCAAATAAATAAAGTCTTCCTCCAATACCAACAAATGATGAAATCGCTTTCTGGTAGGAGAAAAATAACTCCATACATGGCTATGAGAACTACAGGAGATGCAGTCCACGTATGGAAGTCATCATGCGATTCTTTGAGATGTTAATCGGTAACAGCGCTACTAAGTGCTTGCTTTCTTAGAAATGTGGAAGACTGCATGACAGTACACACGATTAGAACTGAAATACCAAGAGGCGGACTACAAATATAGAGCCACAACGAAAGGGTGTACAGAAAATTTTACGCTGTAATAAGAATCTGGAAAAATGGATAGTGACAGATTACTCCAGAACCCTACAATATATAATTGTAATGTTGAAGCAGAACTGTCCGTAGATCAAACAACAAAACAGACGTATGTCGCAACACTCTATATTACTGAATAACTGAAGAAACCTTAAGTACTGTCAATCATGTGTACTACATGCGTCATCTCTTGTCATTGTTGAGCCGCTGTGCATCATCCCCTGCAACATCTTTCGTGATCTGTATGTTTTCAATTTCTTGGAATTAAAATGTCTGCAATCGAAGTTGGTTGATTTTCGAAACTACGCACGAACCTACGCCTGAATGACTTCATCAGTGTATAAGAAAACAGACAGCAGTATGACACATGAACACTTCATTCAAAAGATATGTTGTCAGATGTTCACCTGTTTTTCATACTTTGAATTTTTGTTCCTATGGACCATACAGTGTCATCCAGTATTTGCCTTCAACCAACCTTTGATAATACTCAATACGTATTGTTACAGTACAGGATATTTACAGTAAATTTTGGAATTTGTTCCTAAAATTCAACTTTACTGTAATCGATGTAGACGTACTACCTAAGGCGATATATGAAAATATGTGCCAGACAGGGACTCGAATCCTAATTTCCAGCTTAACGCGAGCGGTCGCCTTACCACTTAGGCTATCTGAGCACACTCCCTGGAACGACCCAAACTTTTGTATGTTGCACGCCTTTCTATAAGAAGAAACAAATACGTGTGTGACATATGGAAGCTGGCTTAGTCCGGGGAGCGTGCTTGGATAGACTAGATGCTAAGCCGACCGCTCGCCATAAGTGGGAAATTCTGGTCCGAGTCCCGGTCCGGCACTAATTTTTACGTGTCGCTTTAGGTGGTTCACGTACTTATTACAGTTAAGTTGAATTTCAGGAATAAATTTCAATATTTGAAACTTACAGAAAAGATATATGAAAAACCTCAGTACTCATGTCCCAGGTGGGATCCGGACCCCCAAGCAGTGACGCTCACAGAGACAACATTAGCCAGCTGGCCTTCACTATCAGTGAAACATCGCCTTCGAAGCACTACTACAGCGAAGTACACAGCAGATTTAACGCAGCGTATGAGATGCACTAAGTTCGTGAAGGAAAATCAATGTTTAAAACTCCCACATGATGTTTATGTTTTGGAAAACCGTTACAAGTCAGGAGTGCTCACTTGATAGATTTTGGGTTTTTCCATTTAGCACATAATATTTTGTCGACTCAGAGGCTCAGACAGTGGTCTTCTGCGTGTTCGTTGCATGGTTAACAACCTGAAGAACAGGATTGTTGCTCGGCCAAAAACCCGAACAATACACTGGGTCTGATTAAAATCTTTCTGGGTTTTACGTGACGCTATCACGAACTACTAGAAGAGCTGTTAAAACCGAAGTTTCGGTCTTCGAAACGGTCCTAGTTTGTTCTGCAGTTGCCTTATTCCTTCTTAATGGCGTGTCGTAGTACCCAGAAGGATTTTATTCAAACTGGCGCTGGTTGTGAAGAATACGCTTAGGATACGCCGAATGTCACAGATTGTGTATCAACAACATACACAACTGTTTTATATTCCGACAAAATTATGAATTCTGCGAGAACGGATCCGATATCACATTTTCGTATCGTAAGCCTTCTCGAAAGGGATTATGTCATCAGATTGTCGGAGGCTCAGGAGTTCACGACAGCAGAGATTTGCCATTTTGTTCGCCTTTTGTTTGTACTGTGCCGAGCGCGTGCTAATCTCTTAATGGAGGTCTGAAGGAGCTGCCTCGAAGAAGTCCATCGTGCTTGATTGAGTGGAGGATACCATCGGTGAGAGTCGCAAGCGGCCCTAGAAGACATAAAGCTTTGTACAGCTCTGGCAAATCCCACAGGGACAGCACGACTCCGATCAATCACTCTGCGGTCGGCTCAAACTATCTATCAGAGACAGCAGTATCGCGGATCTCTGTTGTGTCAACAGAAAGTAACTGACGAACATACGCTAGACATTTCATCTCCTGCTCTCCGCAGTCCCGTACAGGCCGCGTGTTTATAATTAAAGTGCAACTTCTCACAAAGGTACAGTGTCGGCTGTAATTATCGAAACATGGTAAATATTCTAATGCGTTAATGAAAAACCGATTTACGTTGGAACAAACATTAGTTCGAATTTTTGCCACCAGGTGTAATGCTGGCGCTGTGAATGCAAGGAAGATGGATAAAATGTTTCCATATGTAATGGATTAGGAAAGAGACGTGGGGAAGAAAAGGTCAGACAAGTGAGAAAGGCATAATGTTGATTTTATTATTAACCGCCGCGTACACAATTTCTTCGACATGAGCACCGAAGACGTCGAAGTAAATCTGTTCCGCGTTAGCTCATTAGTATATCTAGCGTACCACAATTGCAGCCCACACTGGGCCTCGGTATTGTTTTTTCCTATTTCGGAGTAAGTGGTATGACGAGATGTGTCTTAATCACCGGCAGGTTTAAGAACTTGATTCGCCACAGTGCAGCAAAGCTTCAGTTCACTACGCTGCTCTCTAATTTGTGAGAAACGTCTTTTACAAGTCGCTGTCGATGTGATTCGTCGTAGCTCTATAATTTAGGGCTTTCCAACTGTTACAGTAAATAAGACGTTTACTGGAGAGGAACTCCCATGAGTAATAAAGGCTCCAAGTACAAAGTTCATGAGGGTTCATATAATAGCAAAATAAGATAACCAACATAATTTCCCAGTAATTGTTATCTGCACACGTCACTGAAGTTTAAAGTCAGATGAAGAACGAGAGTTAAATCGATCAGGAAGAATCCCGTCCTCTCTGCTACAAAATAAACCTTCCCCTCTGAATTTTGCCGTGTGACCATACCTATGACATACTAAAAAATGAAATCAAAATAAAAAATGTGTGTGCTTGACTTGTGGCTATTTATTCCGAGGACAAGTCCTTTGAGGACTGTGCCTGTGTAACTGTGTAAGTAATGTGATATTCGTTATGCTGGGGTGAGGTGCTAAATTTTTACCTCAGACTGCTTTTGACCCAACAATCATACTTGCAAACTGTTTTCACGGAGACGAACAATGGCCAGTACTCACGGAACATTCAGCAATGCATTCTCGCAGCTTCGTTAATAACCGAGGCTCAGGCATCAACTTCGTTTGCGCAAATGAAACGAAGCTCTTTACTTCGCGCTAGAGCAGCAGATTTTGCTGAGACAAGTTAAGTAATATGATCCTTTTGTATTTATAAAAAGAAATCACGTAGTTAAAATACATTGAGTAGAGGGATTTCGTGCCGTTATTGAGACCTTTTAATGGCCCGCCACCCGGAAATTTATGCCATTTCCCAAGGAAACTTTCGCCGCCGAGTTAAGACGCAATCTCATGCTTGTGTGTTAGATCTTACGTGTTTCAAACCGAAGAAAATGTTATATTCAGCTGTCATTAAGATCAGACAATTAATTTCTAACTTTCAACGATGTTGAACAAATAGTAAGATATGCATGACTATCACAGGGCTGAAGAGCGACATTTATTATTTTTACGTGAAAATCGAACTATTTATTCCCTTTCTTTACACATCCTGTGTCATTTGCGCACCAGTGAAAAATCGCACATTAAAATAATGTATTAAATAAATAAAACCAAAGATTGTAAACAAAAGACAAAGATGAATGGGTTGTCATATTCTGTTCGTGAATTTCGTAAAATGAGGACCATTCGCACTGACACTTTTGAATATGCTGTATCACTAAAGAGCTCGCTGCTGTCAACATACCTAGAGTAATCGCTTTACGCACAGCAGTAATTGGCTGTCATGTCCTCAAGCGGTGCGACCTCCTTGTAGACCACATGAATCGAGAAAAACACCTGGTTTGCAAATAGGCTGTTTAACGTACCTCTTGCTACTGAACAATTATAGGTAGGACATCTATCATGTTGGAGCCACATTGTTTGACAAGTTCTCAGTGGCACATTTCCTAATAACATGGGTAAAGTATTTACCAAGAAAAGGTGTACTTTTCCCCGTCAATGATATATGGGTCTATTGCGTTCTGTCCGATTCTGCCATAGTACACATTCACACTCCACTCTCATTTTTTGTGCACCTGACGAAACCAGTGTGTGTTTTCCGTCGACCAGTAATGTATGTTTCTCTGATTTACTTTCCCGTGATTTGTTGACGTCGGCTCATCAGTAAACGATACTTCTCCACAAAATTATTGTTTTGCTGGAGAAACCACTGACAGTATTCAAAACAACATTGATAATCTCTGTTATGGAGTTCTTGATGTAGAGAAATAAGGGATAGATGGTATTTATTCCTATGGAAAATATACAGAAAGCTTCTTTGGCTGATACCAGCCCTAGACAACCAGTGACTAGTGGCTCATGAAACGTGAATAATGCGTTCTCGCAACTTCATTAATAATCCGAAACATAGGCCTCTATTTTTCACAGGGATGTTACGTTACATGTCAAGTAGAAAAATTTTATAACTCTACGAAGAAAAGTATCGAATATAGGGATTTTTGTGCTGTTGTTGTAATCGTTTTGTGGCCCGCCATCTGGAAACTTGCGTTGCCGAGGCTGAAGATGGTGTCGTCAGTTTTGTATTGCTCTTCAGAAAAGTTAACCGGAGTGCAGTGGAATCATTGTCTACGGAGATGAGGTTTCTTATGAAGAATTCTGCATTTAATTTGCGAAGTGTTGCTTGTGAAACGCAGCTGTCAAATAATAAATACAGCTTAACTAATAAATACAAAACTATAATAATATTTACTCTTTGGCAGAACTTATTAATTCTTGCTGAAGTTCGGCAAGAATCTAGAAACACACATCAGTTCATTATACGGTAATTATGCCGAGTACCACTTGATGTCACTCCAATCGTTCACTGCTTGTACAAATGCAACAATTTTTTACAGTTAACCTAACTCCTTCCCAATGTTACTGAAGGAGACTGCAGCCATACAGTATTTGTGGTTTATTGCGGTCTACCTTAACCATGTTTTATTGAATAATAGCCAAGGATATTAGCAAGTCCATTACAGAAAAAAAAGTTAAACACTTCCGATTTCCTCTTCTGTTACGACCTAGCAGAATAGATTAGTAAAAAGAATTATTGTACACTATTTTCGGACTGCTTTACTGCATATACTTTATAGAGGAACCTCCAACCCAAAGTTTAAATTCACCAGCATTAATATTTTGTCCGTTGATCTTATTTTTATGGCACAACACGTTAAGTATCTGACAGGGTAATTTGTAAGGTTAAACTTTTTTCTTATTGTTGATGAAAGAGTAGTGTTAGTATCCACAGCATTGTCAGTAACTGGATTTCTAAAATTATTTAAGTATTATTTAAGTATGTAATAAAATATTTTACTTAGTTGAAATAAGTGTGGAACATGGCACAGAAATGTTTACTAGGAAGACATTATCACTTGGGGACTGAGGCACGTCACAGGAAAACTTGGATTGAAATAGAGGTGACCTCCAAAGGACTCGAGCTGGAACCTTGTCTTTCTCACGCAATTCTCTTAGCGACTTAGCTATTCACGCATGGCTCAGAATCCGCTCTCATGGCTTTACTTCCCCCAGAACCTCCCTCCTCCCTTCCTTCATATCTTGCTCCACTAGGCACTCCACGATCAAATACTGTGGAGGAATTGCTTAGCCTTGGGGAAGAGAGGGTGGGGGGAGGGGTTGTTTCCAGAATGAATCTTTCGCCCTGCAGTCAAGTGTACACTGTTTTGAAATTTTCTGGCCCAGAACCTTGCCTTACCGGCTGATCTATCCAGTAATGACAGCTGGGCGTGCAGGAGAACTGCGAAGTTTGGAAAATAGAAGAGAGGTACTGGCGGGTCATGAGCCATGTCTGAAAAGGCCAGTCGGTAAAGCAGATCCCAGAATCGAGTCCGGGTCCAACACAAGGATTTAATCTGACGCTCACACGTGAATATTCATTCTGACCTCAACAATCTGGATAAAGCAACTGTAAGTTAGGAGATGAAAATATGGTATGTAATCGAGAAGATGTTAAGCAGCTTGCAGCGCTGTGCTGTAGTCACACCCAGTTACATCTGCCTAGGTACCTCCATCAGGCAACCTGGATAGGCACCAATGCACAGGTGGACCAGTCGGCCAAATCGTCCGCTCACGAGTCTACCCTAGCGCAGCAGTCTACGTGTGGGGTTCGACCAACGAACCTCCACCTGCTAGCCCCGACCACAACCTGTCAGCACACATTTCATCAGTGTAAGCGAGTAGCGTCGGTGCCCACACACAGTTGGACTGGTCGACGGGCAGATTAGTGGACCAGTCGGGCCGTGAATGGGCGGCTTATGAGTCGCTGGCACAGGCACGTGTGTGTGAAGCCGGCAGCGAAAATTGCATTACTTACGTATGTTGTTTTGCGCGACATTTGAAACGGCCAGTGTAAGTGAAGCCACGCGAGACAGCGTTTACAGCCTAGGAAGCGGCGTCGGCGCGCGCGCTGGTCGCACTTGCCTGTCGGCTGTCCATCGCGGCATCACGGGCCAGCGTCAGTGAGTCCCCGCCGAGCGTGAGCGGCGTTTTAAGCGCGCCGCCGCGCACGCCCGCTTAACACCTGCTGCGTGCTCCACGCTCAGTGCCGGCACCTCGCAGACTGTCCGTATTCCGTCACGCTTGTCAAGTCCGCCGCACCAACAGAAACGATCGTTCCTCGATGTCGGCGGAACATTAAAATCAAAGTCTCAAGTTTTTAATCACACTATTTTCCATACACTCTTTAAAGTTCTGAAGGTACCAGGGATTAAACATAGGAAGCATAAGGTTATTACCACGTTTTAATAAGTTGTTTTCTTGTCTGTCTGTCCGTTTGGTACAAGTGTTGCAATTTATTTTGAACTGACTTCCAGCTGAGCTAAAGATCTGAAATTTTAAGCATACTTCATAACTGGATGACAATACAATATTAACTTGCTTTCTTGTCGGTATTTTAGGTGGGGTACGGGTGGGGGGGGGGGGTTTGGGGGGGAGGGGGGAAAGACGTTGGTAACACCCGACATCACGACTGCCCTGCATGACTGGCATGCTGTCAATGTAGTACTGGAATGTGTTCTAGGCAGTATCTGAGCGGATATCCACAGCTGGACAGCGAGAGGGGCTGTATATACACTACTGGCCATTACAATTGCTACACCAAGAAGAAATGCAGTTGATAAATGGGTATTCAATGGGCAAATATGTTATATTAGAACTGACATGTGATTACATTTTCACGCAATTTGGGTGCATAGACCCTGAGAAATCATTACCCAGAACAACCACCTCTGGCCGTAATAACGGCCTTGATACGCCTGGGCATTGGGGTCAGTCAGAGCTTGGATGGGGTGTACAGGTACAGCTGCCCAAGCAGCTTCAACACGATACCACAGTTCATCAAGGGTAGTGACTGGCGTATTGTGACGAGCCAGTTGCTCGGCCACCATTGACCAGACGTTTTCAATTGGTGAGAGATCTGGAGAATGTGCTGGCCAGGGCAGCAGACGAACATTTTCCAGAGTCAGAAAGGCCCGTACAGGACCTGCAACATACGGTCGTGCATTATTCTGCTGAAATATAGGGATTCGCAGGGATTGAATGAAGGGTAGAGCCACGGGTCGTAACACATATGAAATGTAACGTCCACTGTTCAAAGTGCCGTCAATGCGAACAAAAGGTGACCGATACGGGTAACCAATGGTACTCCATACCATCACGCCGGGTGATGCGCCAGTATGGCGATGACGAATACACGCTTCCAATGTGCGTTCACCGTGATGTCGCCAAACACGGATGCGACCATCATGATGCTGTAAACAGAACCTGGATTCATCCGAAAAAATGACGTTTTGTCATTCGTGCACCCAGGTTCGTCGTTGAGTACACCATAGTAGGCGCTCCTGTCTGTGATGCAGCGTCAAGGGTAACAGCAGCCATGGTCTCCCAGCTGATAGTCCATGCTGCTGCAAACGTCGTCGAACTGTTCTTGCAAACGTCCCCATCTGTTGACTCGGGGATCGAGACGTGGCTGCACGATCAGTTACAGCCATGCGGATAAGATGACTGTCATCTCGACTGCTAGTGATACAAGGCCGTTGGGATCCAGCACGGCGTTCCGTATTGCCCTCCTAAGTCCACCGATTCAATATTCTACTAATAGTCATTGGATCTCGACCAACGCGAGCAGCAATGTCGCGATACGATAAACCGCAATCGCGA
This sequence comes from Schistocerca gregaria, assembly GCF_023897955.1. Classification (NCBI taxonomy): domain Eukaryota; kingdom Metazoa; phylum Arthropoda; class Insecta; order Orthoptera; family Acrididae; genus Schistocerca; species Schistocerca gregaria. The sequence continues at coordinate 544,595,765 of NC_064923.1, forward strand.
TAGGCTACATTCAGACTATTATCAATGTCTGAAACGTGATGGTATGCATTTCTCCTCCTTACACGAGGCATCACAACAACGATTTTCGAGGCAACGCCGGTCAACTGCTGTTTGTGTATGAGAAATCGGTTGGGAACTTTCCTCATGTCAGCACATTGTAGGTGTCACCACCGGCGCCAACCTTGTGTGAGTGCTCTGAAAAACTAACCATTTGCATATGACAGCATCTTCTTCCTGTCGGTTAAATTTGGCGTCTGTAGCACGTCATCCTCGTGGTGTAGCAAGTTTAGTGGCCAGTAGTGCAGCTTTATTGTCTATATGTCTTTTCTGTACAAATTTTGTTATTGATTTTAAACTAACTTCTCAGTGAACAAGAGCAGGGATGCACTGACTGCGCCCCAAGGGCCACATGCAACCTGCTAATGATTTGGTGGTAGTCCATCTCTCACCGTTCATTCTTGTAATTATTTTTTTTAGTCATGTTTGCTTTCCTGCCGGAAAAGGACCGGCAGGCCCTTGTAGAATTTAGTTCTTTTGAGATTGCCGTGATACTAGCAAGACAGTACACCATTGTTCGCCTGCTTAACTGAGTGGTGCCAGCACGGTAGCTCAGCGTGTTCGGTCAGAGGGCTACCTGCCCTCTGTAATAATAATAAAAAAAGAGTAAAGGCGTAAACGATCAACTTGAACGTCCGCCTAGACCAAATGCAACGAACAATACCGACCAAAATGGTGAGGAGGAAGGAAAAAAAAAGTGGTAATGCCTCCCATGCAGCGGGCCCGTTTTCGATTCCCGGCCGTGTTGGAGATTTTCTCCGCTCGTGGACTGGGTGTTGTGTTGTCCTCGTCATAATTTCATCCTCATCGCCGACACGCAAGTCGCACGTTGTGGCATCGACTGAAATAAGACTTGCAACTCGGCGGCCGAACTTCCCCGGATGGGGCCTCCCGGCCACCAATGTCACACGCTAGTTTCATTTGTACACCCTTGAACGAGAGACTTGAAATTTTAAACACAGCTCAGAACTGGATCACAATACATTATTAGTTCGCTTTCATATTTAGTGTGTAGTGGAATGTACTTTGTTTACCATTGTCATTTCCTGAGGAGCTAGAGACTTGAAACTTTCAACATAGCTCAGAACTAGCTGGCAGTGCAATATTAACTCGCTTTCTCGTCTACTGTGTGCAGAGGGTACACTTTACACAACTGCCATTTCCCTCTTTTCCGGTACCAACTGTGAGTGGTTAATGAGAAGAACGATTGCTGGTAAGCCTGTGTGTTATCTTGAATCTCTCTCATTTTTACTTTCACGGTCTTTTCGCGAGATGTGTGTAGGTGGAAGCAATTAATTGGTTCAGTCAGGGGAAGAGAAACTGAAATAATACGGAAATTTACCACTGTTTCTGTTGAAATCTCACCAAAAAGTTTGAAATCGATTCAAAAATCTCACACATACAAGACTAGAAAGCAGAAAAATAATCATTTACATAAAATAATTTTTGATGTACCACGTTTTTAAATGAGACTAAAAAGCATACAATAAATTCTCCTAGCCCCATAAAGCATCATAACCCCCTTCCAGATAATACTCAAAATTTGTGATTGTGAATTTTTAACAGCTATGAAAACACTTGTAAGACCTAAAACGAAAAATGTGGGGCACATGCAATATAACTGATGCAAGATATTTCACTTCATTCCTATTACACTACTAAGTGATGAATGGTTAGTATACATCCTTAGTATTATTTATCACGTGTGTCCCAAGCTTTTCGTTTTAATTGTTACAAGTGTGTTCATAGCTATGAAAATTTTCTGATCTATCTGTATTGAAAGTATATTGCAATGTCAACTAGTGAGAGATCTTCATGAAATTAGTATTATGCACTCAGGGGTTATCAAAAATTTTAATCATACTTCATCTGTGTGCTTCAGACACCCTATTGATGGATGAGATACTGTGAAACAAAGTGCATAAAAACGACTACACCTTTATAGAAAGCACAGAATTTATCATGGTTCATTGAAACATACAGAAAGTGAATCTTCAGAAGGGTGGAAGCTTCCATGGCGACCCCATCAATTTGTGCATGTCGCAAGAAATTTGTGGAGGCAGGCGTAGTATTTGATAAAGGGGGAGTCGACGGCGAAGAATATTTGAGGATAACATCGATCGCGTAAGACAGAAGTATATCTGTACTGCTGTCCGAGGGTTACAGCTGCTACATTCAACAGCGCATAAACTCCTATACCAAAACTTGCGAATGTACGCCTACAAGGCGCAATTGTTGCAGGCACTAGAGCCAAATGATTAACCGAGACGAAAAGAATTTGCAGTTGACATGGAATGAATGTCTCCAGATGAAACATTCCTCGTCTGAGTTTGTTTCAATGAAGAGCCAACCTTCCATCTATCAGGAACACTGAACAAATACAGTGTGAGAATCTGGGGATGAGGAAACTACATCTGACTGGGAGCTTAAGTGAGACAGCCAAAAGGTGCGTATGTGATACGGAATCAAATATAATTGTTGTGATATGGAATCATATATAATTGTATCATTGTTCCCTTTTTCTTCAGCTTGACATCAATATTGCAAATATTTATCTTGATCTTTTAACGGAGTACGCAGCTTCACAACTGCATCTATGCCCAATTGTTATTTTTCCAACAAGATAGTGCACCACTACATTACGGACAACATGTTCACATGGTAGTAAACGAAACATTTTCAGACAGGTTGAATGCAAGAGTGGTCCAAATCCATAGTTACCTCGATCACCAGGATTCCCCTTTTACTTCTTTCTATACGGTTATGTTAAAGATATCGTGTAGCGAACAGAATTACAGGACATCACTAATCTCAAGTAGAGCATTATTGAAAACATTGCCACAGTTGATGACGGTATGCTATATCGAGCATTGAAAGAGATTATCGTCTTTATGCGCATAGTGCAACTAATGGTCCACATAGACAGATATATGAATTGGGGGAGAAACTTACTAACACACAAAAGAAATGCCACTTCAGCTGTCGTCATTTGTCTTGCTGGTCATATATTCCTAATCTAATTTCCTCAGAAAGGCCTGATGTAACTGGACAACACTCCATTACATGCGTTTTATTTTTGTTAATGTCCAACTGATAACCTCTTTTCAAGACAGTATCTGTTCCGTTCAACAGATCTTCCAAGTCCTGACAGAAATACAATGCGATCGTCAAAAATTAAAGTTTTCGCTTTTCTCCCTACTCTATAATTCCTTTTCTAAATTTCTCCTTGGTTTCCTTCACTGCTTGCTCAACGTAGCAGAATAAGTTAAAACTAATTCTCACTCTGCTTTCATTTCATGCCCTCTACTCATAACTACAGACTGAAGTTAACAACGTCAAAAGTGTTCTCTGTTTGCATTAATGCTATAAACATAAGTTTACCATTCTCGACCTATTCTCTAAGATACCTCACGGAGTCAGTATTGTCTTGTGTGTTCCAGCATATTACCGGAACGCAAATTGATATACAAATTGTACTCCAACGTTGGCTTCTACCAGTATGACCCGTTCCTATAAATAATTCGTATAGCTATTATGGAAACTAGATGTGTGAAACAGATGTTTTTGTAATACACGGTCCATTCACATTAATGTGACCATCGTCTATGTTAGACATCAGACTGGGTGGGAACGCTAGCAGTGGTGGATACGTAAAACGTGTCAGGAGGGGGGAAGCAGAAAACAGTGCAGTCGTTATCGTAATGCGGAAACGGAGGGATTTATATGATGTCCAGAAGTGCATGATCGTTGGCTTTCGGGTTAAGGGTGAAAGCACTTCCGAAACGACTAAGTTTGTAAACTGTTCGCGTGCCGCCGTGGTTAAAGAATACCATGCAGGGCAGAATGGTGCTATCCAAAAGAGGTGCCGAGGCAACTGTGTTACGCCACGGGCTATATGTGACAGGGCAAACGACACCTGCGGATATGTGTACGGGTGAATACAAGTGCAACTGTTGAGCAACTGACAGCCCATATGAAGCAAGAGGCAATCAACAACGACCAATCAGCGAACGTAGTAGCGCATGGGCCACCGCAGAAGGAGCCTTGTTCATGCATCCATGCTGACTGGTGTTCATCGGCGACGAAGGCTGGAATCTGCATGCAAATAGTGCTACTGGACGTCCACTGAGTGGCGACAGCTGGAATTTTTTGATGAATCATGTTTTATGCTTCATCGGACAGATGGCCGTTGGCTTGTGCAACCTTTCAAAGCTGACACCCTTCAACGATCGTCGCAAGGGCCCAGGCCGGAGGAGGGAGCGTTGTGGACTGGGAAAAGTTTTCATAGCACTCCCTGGGTATTTCGTCATTATAGAACGCACAGTGGATTAACGTAAGTATGCATCTATTCTTCGGGGCCACTACATGCAGTCTGTTTTTTTTTTTTTCTGCACGGTGGCATCTGCCAGCAGAGTAATGCAACGTGTCACACAGCTTGCAGCATTCTTTGTGTGGTTCGAAGACCAATAGGACGAGTTTGCCATACTCCTCTGGCTATCAAACTCCTCGGATTTAATCCCAATCGAAAGTCTGTGGAAACACCTCGATCGAGCTGTCCGCTTCATGGACCCTCAACGGAGAAACCCAGCGCAGCTGGCCACGGCCCTGGAGTCGGCAGGACTCCACACCCTTGTCGGTGTTTTCCAGAACCTCAGTGACTCCCTTCCTACACGCATCGCATCGGTCCGCGGTGTGAAAGGTATTGACAAGTTGTCACATTAATGTGACTGGACAGGGCGTAAACATTGGTAAGCACCAGCCTTTTTCGGCATTGGAATTTATTGTTATACTCTTCTTAAGCCTGAGGGTATTTCGCCTGACGCCTATGTTTTGCATACCAAGTCAAATAGTTTCGTCATGGTACGTCCTATCAAGACTCTCAATAATTTTGATGTGATGTCTTCTACCTCAGGGGCTTTGTTGCCACTAAGGTCTTTTATCTGTGCACTAAGAAGTGACAATCTCGTAGAATACAGGATAGCACGACGGAAAGTTGAACCGTGGCCATACCGAATGTCAGTCTAGTGTCTCAACACCTGTACCAACCCGCTCTCTAAGAAGCTTAGACGTAAAGATTCATCGACCTCGGGGTCGGCGGACACGGTGTACTGCTACATCGGGCAAGTTTATGGAAAGGAAATCTTTCAGCATTGGCCTGTGATAATTTACGGAAGCCAAGGGAAATCTGATCTGATCTTCTACATAGGAATTTACTACTCCGAACATGATTCTAGAATTACAAGCATGTTTTGGTATTTACGTTTTTGACACAGTGCTGAACAGGAAAAAAGATTGTAAGTACGTAAGCCTTTTTCTTCATCCGTGTTAAGAACAATGGAACAATTCAGTCTGGTTGTTAGTTTAACTAGGTTTCACTTGCTTCAGAGCTTTTTCGACCTTTTATGTGCAAAACGAATTTCATCAGGTTCTTTACTCCTCCTGTCACAAAAGCCAGTTTCTTTCCTTTAATCTTTAGTGGCTCATCATATCAGATTCACGGATCATGGCTATGGTGGACTTCATTTTATAAGAATATATTAAATGTCAAATTTTAACGAAATGAAAATATTTTTGTCATTTCAATTGCAAACTTACATCTTAATTTCCAACGTCTCTTTCGAAGTTGTACCCCGAGCTTAAGTGGAACGCTTCCAGCGATTTTAGCATTATTGGAAACAGTACTGGAAGTCTGCTGGTTGAACCGTATTCAGAACTAATTGTGATTCCGCTTGAATCTCTTTTATGGTGTCAAAACTCCGTCCTTACAACTTCGGGAAGAGGAAGAAATTGCAACGGGCTAGATCAGACGAGTATGTTAATTAGGGGACATTTATGCTGATTTTTTTGCCAGGAATTCTCCCACAATGAGCGAAGTGTATAAAGGAGCATTATGATGCAGCAAACAGTATCTATTCTCTCATATGCCGTCTACATGTTACACCTTCCTCCCCCCCCCCCCCCCCCCCATTTTTTTTCAGTGTAGAACTTCCCTGTGACTTACCACACCGCAGAAATTCCTTATGGGCAACACCATGAACATCGAAACAAATCATTAAATTGATCTGATGTTGCTACAAACAGGAGCGAGCGTAGATTGCAGTTTTATTTCCGGATCATACTCGTAGACCCATGATTCACCAGCAGCTATGATTCTGGACAAGAAATTTGGATCATCTCGAACTGCTGTTTTCAGTTTAGTGCACACCTGTCCCCGATGGTCTCATTCGTCAGTGCTTGAAAGATGAGGAATGAAGTTCGCTGGAATTCCTCTGATGTTCAACTCATCAGTTAGAATGTGTCGACATGTCGCGTGTGAGATTCCAACGATTTCGCAAATATCATGGCTTTTGTCGTTGTGGATTTCGCGATCGTTTCCGTCGTTGTGCATGATGACGGGCGGCTTGAGACTTTGTCATCTCCCATAGAAGCCCGGCCATCTTTAAACCCATTAAACCATTCACATCCTTTTGCTTGACTCAAACCTTGCTCACCAAAAGCGTCCTTTAGTATGCAGTGGTTTCAGCTGCAGCTCTGCGGAGTTTAAAACAAAACTTAATGCGCTCCTCCGTTCCTTCAAGTGAGCCAATTCGAAATTCGCAGGCACTTTAGAACAGAATGTAAAGAAATTAGCAGCAACGTTCACACCGAAATGACGCGACGTGGCAGACTGATAGATGGAAGACACAATTGGATGTTCCTAGCAGTAGAAGCTTGTACTGTTGTTTGTTTGGGTGCAACGTTCAAATTCCCGCAAATTTTTGGTGACATCTAGTACTTGTACAATAAATATTTGGTAGTAGAACGTTACGAGTTCCAGACAGACATAGTTTCCAAAGAAATTAAGTGCAGAACAGGAGCGGGTGTATGAACGTCTTGAGTGATATCTTGAAGAACCATTAGGTGCGGCATATCGCGTGAACGGCTAGGAAACGTTGCGTGAGCTGCAACTGGTGGGCCGACTTGTACCTGACAGCTAGCGAACAAAAGACGCATGGCTGCGAAATGAGGCCGCAGTTGACAAGAGGTGTAGGCTGCCAACAGCAAAGACTTATAGCTACTTGCACCTTCACGTTTACTTTTGAGCTTACCTTGGTGTCAGCCGCAAGACGTTTAAGCTTCCAATTTTTGGAAACGTACAACTGTTAGTTTTAGTTATTCATCGTGAGACTGGAGCTCACATTTTTCCCTGTTTACTTTCGAATAAATAGGTTTTGAAAAGGATCCTGCATTGAGCAAACACAATCATCATCTTTTTCAGAAAACAGGTTTCACCATCGTTGACTGGGTTTATTTACACTCCTGGTCATTAAAATTGCTACACCACGAAGATGACGTGCTACAGAAGCGAAATTTAAACGACAGGAAGAAGCTGTGATATGCAAATGATTAGCTTTTCAGAGCATTCACACAAGGTTGGCGCCGGTGGCGACACCTACAACGTGCTGACATGAGGAAAGTTTCCAACCGATTTGTCATACACAAACAGCAGTTGACCGGCGTTGCCTGGTGAACCGTTGTTGTGATGCCTCGTGTAAGGAGGAGAAATGCGTACCATCACGTTTCCGACTTTGATAAAGGTCGGATTGTAGCGTATCGCGATTGCCGTTTATTGTATCGTGACATTACTGCTCATGTTGCTCGAGATCCAATGACTGTTAGCAGAAAATGGAATCGGTGGGTTCAGGAGGGTAATACGGAACGCCGTGCTGGATCACAATGGCCTCGTATCACTAGCAGACAGATCCCAATGGCCTCGTATCACTAGATGACAGGCTTTTTATACGCATGGCTGTAACTGATCGTGCAGCCACGTCTCGATCCCTGAGTCAACAGATGGGCACGTTTGCAAGACAACAACCATCTGAACGAACAGTTCGACGACGTTCGCAGCAGCATGGACTATCAGCTCGGAGATCATGGCTGCGGTTACCCTTGTCGCTGCATCACAGACAGGAGCGCCTGGGATGGTGTACTCACGACGAACCTGGGTGCACGAATGGAAAAACGTCATTTTTTCGGATTAATCCGGGCTCTGTTTACAGCATCACGATGGTCGCATCCGTGTTTGGCGACATCGCAGCGAACGCACATTGGAAGCGTGTATTCGTCATCGCCATACTGGCGTATCACCCGGCGTGATGGTATTGGGTGCCATTGGTTACACGTCTCGGTCACCTCTTGTTCGCATTGACGGCACTTTGAACTGTGGTCGTTACATTTCATATGTGTTACGACCCGTGGCTCTACCCTTCATTCAATCCCTGCGAATCCCTATATTTCAGCAGGATAATGCACGACCGTATGTTGCAGGTCCTGTACGGGCCTTTCTGGATACAGAAAATGTTCGACTGCTGCCCTGGGCAGCACTTCTCCAGATCTCTCACCAATTGAAAACGTCCGGTCAACGGTGGCCGAGCAACTGGCTCGTCACAATACACCAGTCACTACTCTTGATGAGCTGTGGCATCTTGTTGAAGCTGCATGGGCAGCTGTACTTGTACACGCCATCCAAGTTCTGTTTGACTCAATGCCCAGGCGTATCAAGGCCGTCATTAAGGCCAGAGGTGGTTGTTCTGGGTACTGATTTCTCAGGATCTGTGCACCCAATATATTTGTCCAATGAATACCCGTTTATCATCTGCATTTCTTCTTGGTGTAGTAATTTTTATGGTCAGTAGTGTATTTTGTGTCGAATAACAGGTACAAATTGCATGGTAATATATACAGGTTTCTGATTGTGGTCATTATATTCATAACAGTTTAACAAAATATACTGGGTGATTCAGCTGCCTCTGCCCACGGGTTTCATGCTAGCCGCCACGTCTTCAAAAACAGCGTGCGAGATTTTCGTATTCTCTCGCTCTGTACGTGCAAGCTATTTAGTCCTACAGAAAAAATTAACAGAACCTTTTTGTAGGAAATTTAATGTACTTAAGTTTTGCACTGTGATGCGTTCTCGCTGGAGGGCACTGTTTTCGAATTATTCAAGAGAAACGCATTTGAAGGTCACCTTTGTACTTTTTTCTTGAATAATTCGAAAACTACGGCCCATAGCGAGAACGTATCCTAGTACAAAATTTAACTGAACTAATTTTCGTACAAAAAGGTCCTGTTCATTCTTAATGTAGGACTGACAATTCGTGCCGTGCGTAACGAGCGAGAGAATATGGAAATCTTGCACATATTATTTTAAGGCGTTGCACGTTGCATAATACCCAGGGGTAGGGGGAACTGAATCACATTGTGTACCTTAATGCAAAATACTGATGTTCATATAGCTGTTATCAAATTCTTCCACAATACATTCTTTATATTGAACAAATATGTTAGCCCTAAAATTAACCTATTGTGTTTGCTACTGTTATATTATCTTACTGCAGTTGGTTAAACGTTAAATTCTTATGTCAAGATCGTTATGTCAATTGCCTTTTAATAGTTGTTTGTTGGGTTATTGTATTTGTTTTCGAAAATATTTCTGCTCATTTTTTCTGAGGATTCGCCACTTGTGATGGGCTTTGTAAATTATTGAGTGAGAGGATGAAAGTGCATGTAATTTGCTTTACTTACTTTTCGTAGTTTCCACGTCGTCACGGCTTTATGAAAACAGTACTCGCAAACACGCAGTGACACAGTATCGAAATACTATAGTCAACTTGTTTCAAGTATCTGGACAGGAATTTAGAATTATGTTTTGACAACAGGCCTTGAAGAGTGTGTGTGTGTGTGTGTGTGTGTGTGAGTGAGTGAGTGAATGCATGCGTGCGTGCGTGCGTGTGTGTGTGTTTTTTTCAATACAACTAATGTGGTAAAGAGAAATACTTGTTCGCTATAGATGAAAAACTGTACCAAAATATCGGTTATACTACAGGCGAAAGACGGTTACGTGAGTATCAGTATGTGATATCAAGGTGTCATTTTATTAAAATGTTATGAATATGACAATAATTTCAAATCAGTGTATATAGTCATGTAATTTTTAACTGTTATTTACCAGAGAGTAAAATTAATCCGTTGACGTTGGCGAAACTTCATCGAAACATGTAGGCCTGGGAAAGAACATAGTGTTTGCTCTTGGCAAAATTCTTTTCAAAACCTATTTGTCAGTTTTAGTGCTGAGTCCTCCAAACGCAGAAGGTACAGAAATCGTCCTTCGTCAAACCACATAAACATCAACGTCTTCGATTCCCTATTACCTGTTCAGTTATCATAGCTGCGATGGTACCTTTACACAAGTAGAATCATCCGATAGCTTCCGGGATTGGATACCCTATAATGTATCATATTGTTATTATTATTTTCTTTTCTCTTCTCCCTAGTTCTTCTGTCTCTCTCTCTCTCTCTCTTGTGCCGTAGATAATATTGGCATTGAAACAAATCAAGTAGAGACACGCTCTTCAACTGATAAATCTTTATATAGTCACCATTTTGTCTCAGTAAATGATAACGGACGGACGTATTACGAGTTACGCCGAGTTAATATTGTTAAAAAAATGTGCATTCCAATCGTACTTCAAAAAGTGTTATAGAAAGTTATCAGGATAGTTTTCGAAGTTAACAAGAAGAATTCGCCTGAGTAGAGGAGGGGCGGTCCGGATCCGGTACTGTTATACCGATCTCCATGCGCAATAGCGATAACAAGAAAAGGAAGTACGTAAATTTACGTACGTTCATCTAATAATGTATTGAATACTGAAGGTCTGCTGATGTTAATGCCAGCTAAAGTTCACTCAGGATATGAGTACTTTCCAATTCTTTTCAATTATTCTTTCAAAATTTCTTTTTTAATTATTTACACAGCAATTTTTAATCAGTTTCCATTATATATTATATTTTATGCACCCCCCCCCCCACTCTAGTCTCCTGTTCCCCTCAACTACTAATTAACCCCTAAGAACAAAATAGTTCTATTTGATTATCTACGGTCTCCTGCATTCATATCGACACAGCATAAGACAGTAAAGTGTAGAAATTGTGGAAAACGTGGATGCATACAAGAAACTTCCGTTCTGTTACACTATCTATGGAGGTGAAAGTCGACTGGACATTGATACTGCTACAGCTCGTACTGTCAGCCACAAACCGTAAGGTGTCATGAGAAATGACGAACAGCTTGTGCATCACATCAAACTTTCCACTAAAAAGTGAGAACACCATTCTGTCAAACTCTGCTATGGTGGACATACAGCATTTTCGAAATATCAGCGAATATCTCGTGCATATTACTCTAGCACTTAAAAAAAAAGGATAGAGAATAAAGAAAGTGTCCCATATTTCTAACACCACAGATTACCAACCAATTTCTATTACTTGTCCACCCTGAAACTAGTTTAAAGACATTTTTTCGAGGTTAACTACGAGATGCGCTGACTAAGAGTGTTTTTAGCACTAGTGTTGTGATACCTCTATCAGAAAAAAAGGAGAAACAATGTATATTTCTTCATCTGTCTATCGATTAGGCACCCTTTCCTCAGAAAGGAAATCAGTAGCTCGTCTCGAGAAAAGGTATGCTACGGTTTGGCCTGGCTGAGATACAAGGAAATAAAGGGAAGTTTTCTCTCAACGCTCTAAGCAACCCTAATGAAAGCCAGTGTCAGTCAGTGATTATCAGCCCGTCAGCACCTCCACGTTTGAGGCAGACATCTGTAAACAAATCTAACACGGCTCAGAAAACGACTCACTCATCGTCTTGACTAAAGAGAGATCACTGCTCTCGATGGGTGATTTTTAAGTTGCGATCTCCGCTTTTTCTAGGTACGGTTCACAATCGAACAGACCAGTTCTAAAGATGAAAGTTTAACTTTTTGTGCATATGTAGACACAAACATTACGCTCATACAGATTTCGATCCCAAAAGCACTTCAGTATTGGAGCAAGTGCCTGAACACTTCGTGCTTTTCACAAAAAGTCGAAACTGGGGAACTAATTTTCATCTTTGAACTAAGGAAGTGCTGAGTTTCAAGAAAATTCTAGATAAAATTACCTAGTTTCTTTTCAGATTGGTCTAAGATCATCAGGAGATGCTGGCTCATTTGCTGCTTGAAATCACTGATTAGGCCCACATGACTTACCAGCCACTTTATTGAAGTGAGTACTTAGTATCTGCGAGTCGTGTCGTCCGTTGCACATTATTTTCAAGACAGTCTACAAAAAGCGTAAAGACAGCACAAGATGACTCCACTGCCGTTCTGCACATATTGCTGTTACCATTCCTGCATAATTTCTGTTGTCTCTCACTATAATTTTTATAAGCTTTGCTTTTCAGCGGTGTAAACATCGTATATGTATAGTATCTCTGACGACGATCAGTCCCAAACATCGTCTTCCGAAACGTTAGAAGCGACTTACACTGGCTTTAAGAATCCCAGGCTTGCGTTCAAGCTATCGTGTGCTCACTTGAGGATTCACTGCAACATAAGTCAGACCGGTAACTTAGGTGGTTTCGTCTGTGCGAGTTTTGCGACAGTTGCGTAGCTTTGGGTTGGAAATTCTGTTCCCCGAAGCTTCACAACAATACGAGTAAACATCCGCCCGTAAGGTGAATTCTTGTCAGGAGATCGCTCTTTGCACATTTCATCTGCCTGATTGGCGTTGCACCTAACTTCAACCATAAGAAAAGATGACAAGCTTTCTTCTTCTTCTTCTTCTTCTTCTTCTTCTTCTTCTTCCAGGAACTGCCTTCACTATACATAAAATATGGTTTAAAAGTACTACAGTGTTGTACTATATCTGCAAGAACTGCAATTAAGAAAATATTACCGCAGTTTCTGGCCTAGTAACTTACGTACGGCATAGATAAACAATATTTCTACCCTCTCTTCGTCGATGTATAGAGTGATTATGAAACGAGAGGTCATAGGACAATGAAACATTGTGGGAAGGATATGCGAAAGAAGAATAACAAATAAACCATTGAAAGGAACACATTTTAATTTCCACACGAGAGGGCAATATGTATTAATTGCATACCAGGTTATAAACATTGCTCAATATGACGACCATCTGCATCCATGACAACCTACAACCACACTAGAGATTGCTCTACTGCTGCCCGAAACGTCTCAGGTGGGATGCCTCGATACGCCCATCTTCAACCTGCAACGTGCGTTAGTTTGCCGCCGATAACCACTGTCCTTTAGGTAACTCCACAGCCAGAATTCACACGTGGTGGCCACGAAGTTTGGAACGATCGGCCGATGATTCGGTTTTCTCCAAATGCGTTACGGAGTGACCGAGTGACCTCACGGCCGACATTAAATGGAGTTTCATCGTGCATCAGAACAACTCAGTCCAAAGAACTCCGTAGAGAAAGGATCGCATAGTGGCAAAGCAGAACACAGTGATGTGTACCCGTCACGCTGTACGTCCGTGGTCCTCACGGTCCGACTTCTGTATCATTTCCGGCGTCTGATGGTAAGTCATGACATGAACACAACTAACAACGCCAGTACTGCAGCGCTCAGTCTGAACATCATTCCTATAAAGGTTGGTGTCCGTAAGGTAAATAGTTTTTTGTCTACATTGACTCAAGTAGTGCACGTTTAATTGAAACCACTCTGTGCATTGAACTCGCAGAAGCCTTCAACTGAAGGCGGTTGACTGAATAACCGGTGAGTATTTTCCTTGTGTCTGTATTTGCTTCCCGTTAACACCTCATATATTACCCCTGGTACCTGCGCTATATGTTAGTTCAGGAGACTCTGTCAGATTCGAGCTACATTTTTAATATCATCATGTTTACGTGAATGGTACATTGTGATACGTGTTTTTGAACAGCTCTTGAAGTAAGGAAGTGGAGAACCGAATAAAAAGAAAATGTGGAGTGTGTATAAAAAGATGTACTGCTGTTCATATCATGTTGGTTAACGTCGCCCAGGTAGCTACATAATATTTTATACATTTTTATTTTGCTTCTGGGCAAAAAGCTATTTATTATAATCAACGTAGAAGATTGGCGGACAACGTTACTCAGTAGTATCAATAACAGGTGAAGTATGAAACAATCAACCAGCAACGGTAATGACATGAGAGGAAATGGGAAGGAAAGATCTTACATACGTTACACATTTTCCCGCAGTGAAGAATGAGTTACTAATTACTGACAGCGACAGTCCTGGCAATTATTTGTCGTGACAGCCGAATAACCACATATCTCTGAAATGTCCGATAGCGACCTCAAGTTGCGGATTATATCAACGACTGAAGTAACCTTAGAAGCTATAGCTCTTCAACGTGCCTATCATGAGACCGTTCACCCGATAACAGTGACAAACAATACGCTATCGAAGAAGATAAGGATCTGTCAATTAATTATAACTGATAGTTATTGACAACGCAGGTGTTTAGCCCAGTAATGTCTAGTCAGAAGACATGGAATTCCTTCTTCCTCATCGGTGTCTGATAAGATGATTCGTCAGCTCCAGAGAAAACAAAATTCGTCAGCCAAGATTAAAATTTTGTCATCCAAGGTTGTACTTATTAATTTGGTCTACGAACATCCGAATGTGTTATTGATATATGCCACAGTTTTGTTCCTGTGAGAAATGCTGGTTTCAGCTATTCATTTCCTGCGCCCTTTACAGTCAGCAGGATAGGTTTTCAGAAATTAACACAGCCAGTCGCCTTTTTAAACACGTATTTCTGTAAACCATGACCGATTTAGAGCTGCCTAGCAATTCATCAGATGATATATATATATATATATATATATATATATATATATATATATATATATATATATATATATATATATATATACATTCAGCAGTTTCTTGTAGCTTCGTGAGGCTTGTTGTGTTTAGTTAATAGCTTCTGCAGAGATATATTTGTTACGTGTAGCTCTTTGGAAAACATTATTCACGTTTTCGAATTGCTTTCACACACTACAAACGTTATTCACGTTTTCGAATTGCTTTCAGATATTACAACTGTCTGAAATGAGAGTGAGGCAGGGTTGTAGCCTAACCTCGATGTTATTCAGTCTGTACATTGTGCAAGCAGTGAAGGAAACCAAGGAGAAATTTGAAGAGGGAATTAAAGTTACGGAAAATGTGAGATCATCCAATGGAGTAATTCTGTCAGAGACAGCAAAGGACTAGGAAGAGCAGTTAAATGGAATGGGTAGTGTCTTGAAAAGAGAATATAAGACGAACATCAACTAAAGTAAAACAAGGGTAACTGAATGTAGTCGTATTATATCAGACGATGCTGAAGGAATCAGATGAGGAAATGGGACACTAAAAGAAACAGAAGTTTTTTAACGTACAACATACATTTAAATGTTGGTAATTCGTTTCTAAAGGTACGAGGGGCGTTAAGTAAGTAATGCAACACATTTTTCGGCCAGTTTCGGTTGAAAAATGCGCAATTTGTTACGGGGTATCGTGGAATATTCCTGAAGTTTCGACTTGAGGCGGCGCTATATGCAGCCTTCAAAATGGCACCTGTAACGGAGGTGCGCTCAAGCAGAAAGCTGTCATTCAGCTTTTTTTCGCGGAAAGCCAGAGAATCACAGATATTTATAGGCGCTTGCAGAGGTTTACGGAGACGTGAACAAGAGCACGGTGAGTTACTGGGCAAGAAGTCTGTCATCATCACAACAAAGTTGCGCAAACCTGTCTGATGTCCCGCGTGTCGGCCGGCCGCATACTTCTGCAGCGTTTGAACGTGAGGCCACTCTCATTCGCCGGCCGCTGTGGGCGAGCGGTTCTAAGCGCTTCAGTCCGGAACCGCGCTGTTGCTACAGTCCCAGGTTCAAGTCCTGCCTCGGGCATGGATGTGTAAGATGTCCTTAGGTTAGTTAGGTTTAAATAGTTCTAAGTCTAGGGGACTGATGACCTCAGATGTTATGTCCCATAGTGCTTAGAGCCATTTGAACCATTTGAAGGCACTCTCTTTCGAGGTGATCGACGGACCACAATTGAACACCTCACTGCACAAGTTGACGTCTCTGTCGGTAGTGTTGACGCACTCACCCACCCGTTGGGGTGCTCAAAAGTGTTTATCCGCTGGGTTCCTCACTGCCGAATAGAAGTCAATAAATGGCAACGGAGGCTATCTGCAGAAAGCGGTGCATGGATGATGGGGAGATTATTGATGCTGCAAGACGTTGGTCCCAACGGCAAGCAGTAGACTGGTACCATGCGAGGATAGAGCCCCTCCTAGGAAGAGGGGTTATGCCGCCGTTTTGAACGGAGGTTATTTTGAGAACAGGGTTTTGTAGGCAAAAGAGTGGGAAATAATATGGTACATAGGAATCCTGAATAAAACCAACCTGTGATATACAGGACATAAAATCCCGTCTGAGACCTGCGATCATTTTTACGTTAATAATTGGCAACCAATGCTGTACAACCGCAATAACGTCATGAGATGTTCAATTGACTCTTATTAGAGCATGTTATGCGTTTCGGGATTACACCCATCTTCAGTCATCACGAAATTTAACTCCTTCCTAACTAACCAGGCGTACAGCCTTGACAACTCAAAGGAAGTGTCCAATAACATATGACTATAACTGCGATACAAGCAGTCTTGAAGCAGAGTGTATACGCAGAGAGTATACGCTCTGCTTCAAGACTGCTTGTATTGCAGTTATAGTCATATGTTATTGGACACTTCCTTTGAGTTGTCAAGGCTGTACGCCTGGTTAGTTAGGAAGGAGTTGAATTTTGTGATGACTGAAGATGGGTGTAATCCCGAAACGAATAACATGTTCTCATAAAAGAGTCAATTGAACATCTCATGATGTTATTGCGATTGTACAGCATTGGGTGCCAATTACTAAAACCAACCTACTATCAGAAAAAAAGTGTTACATTATTTATTAAGCGCCGCTTGTACGGAAGAGAATCTAGGACATTAAGGACGTCAGACAAGAAGAGAATAGGATGTTTCGTAATGTGGTGCTACAGAAGATCGCTGAAAATTAGATGTGTAGATCAATTAACTGGTGATGAGGTACTGAATCTAATTGGAGAAAAAAGGGATTATTTCACAGGATACATATTGAGGCATCAGCGAATCGTCTATTTGGTAATAAAGTGTGAGTAGGACGGGGAAATGTAGAGGGGAAGAGCAAGGCATGAATACAATAAGCAGGCTCAGACGAATGAACGTTTGAACGCTCGTTCGGAGGTGAAATGCTTGTACGCAGCATCGAGAGCTACAGCAAACCAGTCTTCGAACAGACGACAAAATGACATGAAATACTATTTTTGAAACGGCTGCTGCTTCTGCTCACAGAGACAGGCGGCCTGCGACCTGCGATGCAGGTGCAGCAAACAGCCCCGAGGGACGAGCGTCGCTGGACTAGCGATAGCCACAGCACACCGTGGAGTGCCTCCCAGTGGGTGAGGTCGTCACGCTTCAGCGCTTCATTACTCTGGCAGTCTGGCGTGTGTACGTGTGCGCGCAACCGGGCAGCTGATTTACGGTTGCTGTCCTGCACGGCGGCCGAACCGGGAGCGTCTGCTCAAGCCACCTCACCTTCTGTTGCACTAGCCACTTACCACCGACCGGTGCGCTGGAGTGGAACACGGCCTGTCGGCGTTTTCCGCAAAGACAACCACCAAACACGAGGTGATCTCTCAGTATCACTGACAATTCAGTACTCTGCGCATGATCAGGGGAAACAGAGAGGCAAAGAAGGCTGAGTTTCCACCGAGCTGTCAAACAACAATACAAAGGAATGTTGCACCAGACAGGAGATTGAGAGGTAGCGACCTCGGTCTCGTAAACTGACGTACGGCCGGGACAGCGATGTGCTGATCACATGCACCTCCGTATCCGTTTCCAGTGACGCCTGTGAGCTGAGGGTGACACGGCGCCCAGTCGATCCTGCGACCGTAGCAGCAGCGCGGTTCCGAACTGAAACGCCTAGAACCACTCGGGGTCACAAACGGGTGGCCAGCGCAATACCTACTGTGAAGTGTGAACACTGTTGCGTGACGATATGGCGATAGAAGACAGAGTACCACTGGTATCTTCGCTCTCAATTACTAGAGCAACATGTGAAAGAGAACAGATTCCATTTGCACAGGAGGAACTAGGCTAGCAATAATGAAGTAAAGAACAAGAAAACACCTGAACCGTAGAGAGTTATGGCAGGTGTGCTGCATGAGATACTTAGATCAAATAATTCAATATATACCGGTACGGTCCAGTCGCACTAATGTGACCACCGCCTATGTTGGACGTCAACGTGCAATATCTACTCGCAGATGGCAGGCGGGGGCACTGGCAATGGAAGTTGTACAAAGCGTGTCGGCGGGACGCGGAAAATAGTACAGTCGTTGTCGTAATGGGAGATGGAGCGATTTGTCTGGCGTTCAAAAAACCACGATCACTGGTTTTCCGGTCCATGGTGGAAACATTTCCCAAACGGCTGTTTTTAAACTGTTCGCGTGCCACAGTCGTTTAAGTATAGCGTGCAGGGAAAAATGGGGCTATCCAAAGTCATGCCGAGGCAACTGTGGTTCACCACGGCCATAGGCGACAGAGGTTAACGACTGCTGCGGAGGTGTGACCAGGCGAAGAGACGTGTAACTGCTGAGCAACTGACCACCCATATGAACCAAGGGGCTACTAACAGCGTCTCCTCGATGAACGTTCAATGAACGTT
Organism: Schistocerca gregaria; assembly: GCF_023897955.1. Lineage (NCBI taxonomy): Eukaryota > Metazoa > Arthropoda > Insecta > Orthoptera > Acrididae > Schistocerca > Schistocerca gregaria. The sequence goes on from NC_064923.1 coordinate 544,614,441, forward strand.
GCTGCATGTGGGTCTCCACAACAGGTGCGTGGTTCAGACATCCGTGCTGACTGCTGTTCATCGGCGATGAAGCCTGGTATTGGCTTTAGAATAAGTACCTAACGCGACTGTCGGAATCTAAAGGTCTCACAAATTATTATTTTGCCATTCTATCATTTAGCCTGACCTCTTGCATAAAAATAATAAATTAAGCTACAACTCAAAAACTTCATATCAACGTCTGTATAGATGACTGCACTTGAAGTTTTTGTATACTGCTAGTCGGTACCTGTATCTTAAATAATGACAAAGTAATATATACACACTAAACCCGAATTAAATCATGGACGACGTAGAGAAGAGACGAATTAATATTGTAACAGACCATAATGGGTTAAGAATACAAATTTGAGTAACCTAATATGCTGAAATGATGAACGAAAAAAATAAAATAAATTGTTATTACAAAGATTATTTCCAGGTCCCACAAAAATTACAATGACTGAAAAAAATAGAAAGAAACTAAACCGGCTGGTCCCGGCGGAGGTTCGAGTCCTCTATCGGGCATGGGTGTGTGTTTGTCCGTAGGATAATTCAGGTTAAGTAGTATGTAAGCTTAGGGACTGATGACCTTAGCAGTTGAGTCCCATAAGATTTCACACACATCTGAACATTTTTGAAACCAAGCATGTAGAAGAAACGAGTTTTATGTAGACGAAATTTAGGACACGCATATTCCATCAACGCTTAAGTGAACAAACAGTTATAATCACCTATGATGGCTAGGATGGACTCCAAGGTGCATTATGTTTGGCAGCGTGTGACCATGTTACTCAGCATCATATGGTTCACAATGAACGTGCTCACGTGCTCGTTATATAAATTGAGCAATTTTTAATGCTGCGTATTTTTTCGATACAAAGTTGCTAACATAACTATCAGCGCTTAACAAAGTTTAAGGAGGCGTCATTGTGGTTTGCGTGTGGCAGACTAGTCTAAGCATGCAATATGCAGATATGTGTGGCGTTCGGCTGTGAGAGTGGACAGATATTGGACTGAATCGGAACGCTCATTCAGCATCTAGCCACCGAAGTCAGACTGCACCATCAGACGATTCCTGTATAATGCACAAGCATATCGCGGTCCATTAAAGTCTGCGAGCACAAGTAAAGAATTCACTTCGATACCCCATGTAAACCACTACAGGCTAGAGACTACTAAAAGACGGGCTACTGAATCACAGTCCCACGCGTAGACTGCTTTGAAAACCTCAACACGACTCCTTTTTTAGTGGTGCTGCAATCGGGAAACGATGAGTCTGGGTACTGCACTATCTCGTATGACTGTCGTTTGCAAGTATGGCAACGCCAAGAGGAGGGACCACATTCTGCCAGTGTTTTGGAGATGCACACCGATGTTGACACTAGTGTCAAATTTTGGGGAACCGTACAGTATGACTTCAGCTCATATCTGAAAGAGATTCGGTGAACTCTGGCGGCACAGCAGTACGTCTCATACATCCTGCATCTTGAAATGTTGCCTCTCATGAGACAGTATCCCAGAACTACTTAACGACACAACGACGCTCGTCCAAACGCGTCAAGGTTTTCCGTATTCTGACTGCAGGTTGTTACAGTAATCTCTTAGCTAGCTGGATTCCCAGATCTCTCCCAGGAGAACAGATGTGGGACGAATGTAAGGCTCCTTCCCTGTGTCAATTATTTAAGATATCGAGCGGCACTTGCAACAGTTGTGGGTCAACGTACCTGGGAGAGTATACAACGGCTACATGAACCGATACCAACTAAAAAAGCCCAAGGGGATGCAGTATCCTACTGACAAGGAATCAGCATCGCGATCGTGCTGTCGATTTCTCTGTTCAGTTAATTTGATTTCGTAATTACGGTATTATCATCACATACCCTCTCAGCTTCAAGGTGCTTAACATTTTTGTTAGTGAGTGAAGAATAAAGCAACAGAGAACGTTTGGGTCAAGTCTCCAAAAAACCACCATGCCAAATGTGGGAACTGGTTCTCTAAGGCCTATGAAGAACAAATGATGAAGAATAAGCTTTGACATGCTTCAAGATAATAGTGTCCTATCGTTGAACAAAATGATATTCAAATAAAATCTGTGAAAAATTACCATTTCCAAGTAATTAGAAAATCAACAAGTAAAAGAATAAGAAATACCAAGATAAATTCAACGAGGAACAAGTTACATTTCAAATAACAACAGACTTCCACATACCCCGCACCAAACTCAAAAGAGAAGGAATCGAAGGTATGTTAGTGTTTGGCACCTCGCCAGATATTATACAAGAAGTAAAAAATAAAATAAAAAAAATAAGAATACGAAGAGCTCGAGAAGTTACAATAGTAACAGGAGGGTTTAATCTCGCTGGACATGTCCAATCAACTCGTAAGGAGCTAGGAAACAGGTTTAATACCAGAAGACTGGAAATGTAAACTACTCCAGTCCTTCACACAAAAATGAAGACAAAACGGGTGCCAAGAATTTTAGGAACATATAATTCCTGAGAGGAATACCTCACAAAATTATAGTACCATTAGAAAACTAAATGGATACACAGATAGTACAAGAGTATCTGGACCATATCTGAAAAGAAAGGACATGCACCAAATAAATCTTCAACTCATTAACAGAGACAGACATGACGAAGCGAAACCCTGTCGTCATCCTTGCATTCAGTTCTACAGACATACCAGTCCCGCTATCAACTTTGCCTGAGTTCAACGTAGATAATGAAGTGTTGAACTCAATCAAACTGTTCTCATAAACATTAAACCCATATTCAAGTTTCTCACCAGAATATTGCACCAGTGTGAAATTCATTAGTTGTTTTATTTTAATTCATTAATTATTTTATTTCATAATTCCTGAAGTAACCGAGCGTCTTATTATTCTAGCATGTGATGTGGTGCATCCTTATGAGAGTGACAACACAGTTTGATGTTCATTTCCATCTAGGAAGGCACCTCCTAGTCCACTATTCTTCTATCTGTTATTTTGCAGAGAACTACGTAAGTTGAGAGAAAGTCGTCTTAAATTTTTATATGTTTCCATTTTATTTCTGTTATCTTGTATCTCATGTGACTAATGTAAAACTCTGTTCGAAAATTAACAGTACGGCAAAGTATGAAGACTGGAACATAACTATTGCGAAGTCCCATCTAACGTAATGCGTCACTGTTTATTGGTTTTCACTCACGTGCTAGGCCGGGCCGGTATTTATAAAGACGATAAACAGATGCCATCTGGCGCGAAGGATATTTTCAGCCGAAAGGCTTTAATGCTGTCTGTTCCTTAGCGGGCTGACTGGCAACACGCAGCTGACGACTGATGATGTCAGTCAAAGGACCCAAACTTTCAAATGTGCTCCAGCTATGATGCTATCAGATTAAGAACTAGATGCACCGCTGTTCTTTCTGATACTGAAATCGCGATTGCATAACGCATCTGGTTAAAAAAAAAAAAAAAAAGCTGATTTTTCGTCACCCCACCTTCCCGGACCCGTGATCTAGTTTACACCTCTCAAGCACTGCAGTAGTTACCCCACGCCAAGGGCAGAGAGCTGTAGATTAAAAAGAAAATAACGAAGTCATCAATGTCTGACATTTTCAAAAAAAAAAATTCTATGGAGCTACTACATCGAATTCGCGGATTTGCACGTGCAAAGGCTTTAGTAACACAACAAATTTTTAGTACCTTTCATTGCACGTAAACTATTTTTAAGCCTGAGTACAGATCGTGATGCATCAAGGCCAACAATAAACATGGGTTATTGTGACCCGGTAATCATCTTGCGGTTTTCTTTGCTTTCAAGCATTATTATCAGTACCAAAAGCAATTGTTTTCATGCACTATTCAAGACATATATGTGAGGTAAACCTATATCTACATATCATCCTTGACTCTTGAGAGTAGCGCTCTCGTGGGGATGAACTCAACTAATACAAATAGTTGACACGTTAAACCTTGAAAAGCACGAATAACGAATTACGAAAGAGGAGAGGAAAGGACAAGGAGGAAGCTAGGGGACCGATTGACAATAAATGTCTGTTGCATTAGCAACTGTAACATCGAACAATATGAAGCACTGCATTTAATTATTGTGGCTCTGAGGGTAAAGTTGCGCAACATGAGCAACAATGATATTGGATTTTGTTGCTATGGTTAATGAATCAAGAAATATTACTCATAAGCTACGGTAGGAGGTTGCTGTTTGTTTTAGTTTTATGAAACCAAAGAATTTGTAAGTATATTAGATAAGGCTGCGTTGCCTTCGAATATAGATCAGGTTTTTATGACTCTGATCACAGAATGGTAGCGTATCTCGTTTAATAATAATACACTCCTGGAAATTGAAATAAGAACACCGTGAATTCATTGTCCCAGGAAGGGGAAAATTTATTGACACACTCCTGGGGTCAGATACATCACATGATCACACTGACAGAACCACAGGCACATAGACACAGGCAACAGAGCATGCACAATGTCGGCACTAGTACAGTGTATATCCACCTTTCGCAGCAATGCAGGCTGCTATTCTCCCATGGAGACGATCGTAGAGATGCTGGATGTAGTCCTGTGGAACGGCTTTCCATGCCATTTCCACCTGGCGCCTCAGTTGGACCAGCGTTCGTGCTGGACCTGCAGACCGCGTGAGACGACGCTTCATCCAGTCCCAAACATGCTCAATGGGGGACAGATCCGGAGATCTTGCTGGCCAGGGTAGTTGACTTACACCTTCTAGAGCACGTTGGGTGGCACGGGATACATGCGGACGTGCATTGTCCTGTTGGAACAGCAAGTTCCCCTGCCGGTCTAGGAATGGTAGAACGATGGGTTTGATGACGGTTTGGCTGTACCGTGCACTATTCAGTGTCCCCTCGACGATCACCAGAGGTGTACGACCAGTGTAGGAGATCGCTCCCCACACCATGATGCCGGGTGTTGGCCCTGTGTGCCTCGGTCGTATGCAGTCCTGATTGTGGCGCTCACCTGCACGGCGCCAAACACGCATACGACCATCATTTGCACCAAGGCAGAAGCGACTCTCATCGCTGAAGACGACACGCCTCCATTCGTCCCTCCATTCACGCCTGTCGCGACACCACTGGAGGCGGGCTGCAAGATGTTGGGGCGTGAGCGGAAGACGGCCTAACGGTGTGCGGGACCATAGCCCAGCTTCATGGAGACGGTTGCGAATGGTCCTCGCCGATACCCCAGGAGCAACAGTGTCCCTAATTTGCTGGGAAGTGTCGGTGCGGTCCCCTACGGCACTGCGTAGGATCCTACGGTCTTGGCGTGCATCCGTGGGTCGCTGCGGTCCGGTCCCAGGTCGACGGGCACGTGCACCTTCCGCCGACCGCTGGCGACAACATCGATGTACTGTGGAGACCTCACGCCCCACGTGTTGAGCAATTCGGCGGTACGTCCACCCGGCCTCCCGCATGCCCACTATACGCCCTCGCTCAAAGTCCGTCAACTGCACATACGGTTCACGTCCACGCTGTCGCGGCATGCTACCAGTGTTAAAGACTGCGATGGAGCTCCGTATGCCACGACAAACTGGCTGACACTGACGGCGGCGGTGCACAAATGCTGCGCAGCTAGCGCCATTCGACGGCCAACACCGCGGTTCCTGGTGTGTCCGCTGTGCCGTGCGTGTGATCATTGCTTGTACAGCCCTCTCGCAGTGTCCGGAGCAAGTTGGTGGGTCTGACACACTGGTGTCAATGTGTTCTTTTTTCCATTTCCAGGAGTGTATATAAGCTTTGACTGGCGGTGACGACTTTTATTTATTTCACATAAAATTTGTAACCAGAACTAAAATAATATTAACGCGTGATGGAAGCAGCAGTGAAACATTGAACAGGGGCAGTTACACTTCACCCCAGTACAGGAACACGACAAAAGACATTATAGGACAAGACGTCTCGGTCAACCGCACTCAAAACGACAGTACTAAATAACTGTTCAATAGAACAATGATAGAAAAAACGTACTATTGTAGAACAATATATTTTAGAAATATGAGACGGAGAGACTCTTCCTAGAAATATAAGCGCATTTTGTCTCAGTTCAGATTTAAGACAGAGAGGGCCGTGCCATGTGGTTCACCTTCAATGCCCAGCTAAGCAGCTGTGTATCCCTCTCGTGTCAATAACATGCACCCGTTTGCAGTAGCAGTGAGAGTGGCGACAGCGTGCCCTTGTAAGGACAACGCGACAAACTCGGGGCGTGGGGGGGGGGGGGGGGGGGGGAGGGGAGATGGAGGAAGGGGAGAGAGGAGGCGTGTTCAAGTGGGTCCTTCTGCTCTGATTATGTGGTAGGAAATACATCACTGTTGTTTGTAAATCGTGTCTCTAGCTGAGATGCGTCTGGGTTGCTCCATGATAGACATGGGTTTCGTTACTCCGTGGAACGCAGTTCAGCCTGCATTTCTCGAAATTTATGAAGAGACGGCATTTAGTAATGACTGCTACTTTTCGTTGGTTGCAAACTAAATGAGCTCTGAGATATCATCAGCATGTATCTATGAGACAGGCGAAATAACCTCAGACTTCCAGAGAAAGGTGGTAATTCCAATTCCAAAGAAAATATGTGGTGACAGGTGGGAATATTATCCAGTTGTCAGTTTAATAAATTCAGTACAAAAAACCATGGTTGCAAAATACTAACACGAATTATTTACAGAAGAATGAAAAAACTGTTAGAAGCCGACCTGGGGAAAGATCAGTTTTGTTTTCGAAGAAATATACCAACACGCGAGGCAATACTGACTCTATGACTTATCTTAGAAGGTAGGTTTAAGAAAGGCGAGCCTACGGTTATAGCATTTGTAGACTTAGAGAAAGCTTTTGACAACGTTGACTGGAATACTCTCTCTGAAATTCTGGAGGTACCTGGTGTAGAATGGAAGAGAAGGGCTATTTATAACTTGTACAGAAACCAGACGGAAATTACAAAAGAGTCGAAGGGCATGAACGGGAAGCAACGGTTGAGAAGAGAGTGGGATAGCTTTGTAACCTATCGCCGATGTTATTCACTCTGTATGTTGAGCAAGCAGTAAAGAAAACCAAAGAAAAATTTTGGAATAGGAATTAATGCAGTTGTTAAGAAAAATCGGAAATTAGCAACTCCTCATGTCTTTACATTTTGTATATTATTCAGACTTTTTATTGCAAAACACTGCTTTATACTCTCCGTTAACCAACCTTTTTCTTCTATACATCGTCAGAAACGCCATGTTTTTTCAGATGCACGCTGTTCGCTAAAACTGATGAAAGGTAGGACCACTTAATATGATAAGAACTTGAAAAAAAAAAATACATGTAGACTTCTTCGCAGCAGTACCAGCATAGGCCTAAATTCAGACTGAAACAATATAATTTTTGCCGATGTTTAAGTCCAAATAAACTAATTTTGGGCAATTCTCTAATGATAACCTACAGCTGGAAAACATGTTTAGGTAAAAACATAGAAAATACAGTTTTTCGAAACAAAATTTGGATCGTAGGAACCCATTATCAGTACCATGTATTAACATCAAAAAAGAAAGTATGTGAGTTATTATCTGAGTATTACGGTACTTCTTATTTATTTACAATGTGGCCCAACAATGCCAGAGTTTACTTTTTTGCCGTATTGTTTCATTAAAACCTCTTACATCAATTGTCTTGCATTCTTAAACCTATCGATAATTTGGAAACAAACTTCAACGAAAGGAAAATTTAGGGCTAACATTTTATTATACCGCACATTCGCACTGTGAGGGAGATATCTTTTCGTGGTAGTGCCAATTACAGTAATAAGCAGGGAACACCTCTAGATAGTGTAATTGCTGTAAGCCAGCTAAGATAGCGCCTGTTAACACTTGAGAAGACAAAGGTCTGATAAACTGGTGTCGACGCACGGTGAAGTGACTCCTATGGTGGCAGGGTCGATCAGCAAGCTGTTACATCGCTGTACGGTGGCGGCTACGAGATAGATTCCAACAGGACTGATAAACGGTAACAAAAACTGCTGATATTTTGTCTCTAAAAAGCCAGGAATCCATCCAAATATGCCAGCGGAAAAGTAACGAATACCTTCAGTATGCATGTGCGAGTATGCAATACAGAGAGTTCTAAATGGGGAGGGGGGGGGGGGGAGATGGTACAATGCGCTCACATATAGTTACATACTAAGCTCCGCTTCCCTCACTAAGAGAACCGGTACATTGCTTATACCCACTGTACGACCTGTCTAATTAATCTCATCTTGTATATAAGCAGATTTCCAGATTTTCTGTGCAAGAAACAGTATAATAACAAGAAGTAACTCAAACCAGTGACTATGTAGAGTGTCCAAATGCTGAAAATGGGCGTGGCATATGGAACAGCAGCTAGAGAAATATTCGAAGTTTAGATTAGCCGTATATATATATATATATATATATATATATATATATATATATATATATATATATATATATATATATTTTACCCCAGATACATAGATTAAATTTAAAAAAGTATGCATCTAGCATCTATAAGTCTTATTAGAGTTAATGGGCGCATAGACTGATGACATTTTTTCGTCCTTCACAGTAAAATTAAAAGCATGACTAGTTGCAGTTTTTTGTATGTATATTGAACAAATTCTTAAACATCCGCAATGGAAAAGTTGAACAGCTAAATTTATGTTATTTCAGTATCAGGTTGAATATAAATATTGCTGAAACTGTATGATTCCTTTATGTAGAAGCACCACTGTTTCGTAACGTTAGTTACATCATCAGGTGAAGTCAATTACAAAACTCAAAGTACATTTGATATTAAACTTTTCTCCGCTTCCAAGAAATTTATGTTCAGTTTTTGTTCAATTCCGTATCAGTTTTCATTGGCCGAAGAGCAAAAAATGTTAAAAGAAGTGCGACTCGAAACCGCCTGCACAGAGAGTTGATTGTGATCTGAATACAGGCCTTACCCGACTTGGGCAACGTTCTCAGTAAAACACATCTTCAACGCATCTGAATCACTGTCTCCGATTTCTCGAAACGCTTAAGTTGCGCGGCAGATATTTTCCTTGTTTTCGAATTCAAAATGGTTCAAATGGCTCTAAGCACTATGGGACTTTACATCTGAGGTCATCAGTCCCCTAGACTTGGAACTATGAGGTATTATTTTGATTCATCATAGAGTTAAATGAACAGCAATACACATAATACATTATGACTGAAGAACGGAAATATTGCATTTTTTTTTGTACGCATACGTGCTTCTGAATTTTGTTTAATTCTAAGCTGATGGAATTATGTACATGCTTGTTCTGTGACACATACAGTAATTTCTGCATTCTGGAGTAAGCAATGATGGCTCCTTTATCTTCAACGAGATATAGTCTCAGTTTTTTTTTCACAACTGTAACGAATTCATTAACTGTTTCGTCATTCTGAAACACCGCTGCCGTGTTTGGCAGAGCATTCATTGCCCATATACGCTTACCATCAGTAATGCAAGGAAAACACGAACCAGCGAATTTGAGATCGTTACTGAGTGCAAGCATTATGTTTTACTTCTCACTTCCTTTGACACAGAAATTAATATTGACATTTTTAAACTATGTAATGCGTCATTACTTTTAAAAGATAAAAAAGAGTCTCTAAAAATGGATAAAGTATTAGGAAATACGAATACCTTAATTTCTATCACGTACACTTTACAAGAAAGACGCCGTTACTATAGAAACAGAACCTGAATGCTATAGGGAAACAAGGGAAGTTCTCGCCCGCTGTCGTATAGGCAAGCTAATAGAGGATCACTAAATGTAAAATAGTAGCTTCTCATTCATTAGAAATGTAATATCTGCTTCAGGCTTGTATCTCTTAACATGGTCGTTATAAAAAAAAGGATAATTCTTTTTTCTCGAACCATTTATCCTGACTCATTAAGCGGAATGTAAAGATTGGAAATATATCTGACACGGTTCCTTGGAGCATTTTAAGAGAACACGAGCAGATAGAAATGATTAGATACGTGTCGACAAGACGGTGACGCGACTAGATCAATAACGAAAAATATTGGCAGCTGAAACAGCTTTTATCAGCATATCATACCCAGGCAGTGTTACATCATGTTTTGTCACACTGTGATACTTAATACACACTCGTTACTGACTGCAAGCATTATGTTTTACTTCTCACTTCCTTTGACACAGAACATAATAATCATATTTTTAAATTACGTAATGCGTTATTACTTTTAAAAGATAAAAAAGAACATCTGAAAATGGATAATTTTTTTGGAAATACGAATACCTTAATTTCTCTCACGTACACTGTACAAGAAAGACGCCGTTACTATAGAAACAGAACTTGAAAGCTAATAGAGGATCAATAAATGTAAAATAGTAGCTTCCCATTCATTAGGAAGGTAATATCAGCTTCAGTCTTCAGTCTCTTAACAAGATCGTTATAACAAAACTCCTTTTTTCTCAAACCATTTTTCCTGACTCATTAAGTGAAGTGTAAAATTTGGAAATATATCTGACACGGTTCCTCGGAGCGTTTTCGGAGAACACGAGCAACTAGAAATGATTAGATACGTGTCCACAAGAGGGTGACGCCGGTAGATCACTAACGAAAAATATTGGCAGCTGTAACAGCTTTTATCAGCATATCATTCCCAGGCAGTGTTACATCATGTTTTGTCACATTGTGACACCTAATACACACACTCCCGACATGAGTACGCTTATTGATAATCAAGAACGTTGAAACAATACATTATTAGTATTAAATTTTACTGCTTCATTACCTGATTGCCTAGACGATTTAAATAAATTACAAATCTTCTCCTTTTCTCTTTGCATGTAGATCTGCAGCTAGTTGAAATGAGTGTCACCTTTTAGTCAGTAATAGCTTTCGAGAATATAAACTGTAATTATTGGAAACAGGCTAGAAAGACTCGAACAAGAATGTGATGCTCATGAAGCGTTTATTAACAAATCTGTCTCAATTGCAGTACACTTGTTTGACAACCAGTTTCGAATCAGCTGGTTCATTCTCAAGCCTGACCTGCTGAGGCTACAAAAAAATATTACATAGTTGTCAGTGAACAGTGAATACAAAATGTAGAATTGCAACACGAACAGTTCAAATGTAACAAAAATTAATTACTTAAATTCAGCTTTACTACCACTGAAGTGTCTGATCTTAAAAACGATCACCGAAGTGCCACTACATGCTTTACGAAGTAATCATAGATGACTGTCTCAATCAACATGTGGCTACTTTGCAAGTCAGAATCAAATTGGAGGCCAATACAGCCTAAGTTTAAAGAATTTAAAGACTTAGAGAAAGCTTTTGACAATGGTGACTGGAACACTCTTTGATATTCTGGCGGTATCTGGAGTAAAATGGGAGGGAAATGCTAATTAGAACTTGTACAAAAAGCAGACGGCAGTTGTAAGAGTCAAGGTGCACGAAAAGGAATTCGTGGTTGAGAAGGAAGTGAGACTGGGTTGAATGTTATCCACGATGTTATTCAATTTGTATATTGAGCAACCAGTAAAGGAAACAAAGAAAGAGGAGTAGGAATTAAAATTAAAAGAGGGGAAATGAAAATTTTGTTTGCCGCTGACATTGTAATTCTGTCAGAGGCAGCAAAGGACTTGGAAGAGCAGTTGAACAGAATAGACGTTGTCTTGAAAGGAAAGTATTAGATGAACATCAAGAAAAGCAAAACAAGGATGATGGAATGCAGTCGAATTAAATCAAACGATGATGAGGTAATTACATTACGAAACGAGACAGTTAAAGTAGTAGATGAGTTTTGTTATTTGGATAGCAAGATAGCCGATGATGACCGATGTGAAGGATATTATGTAGAAAGGCAAATTTGTTAGTTTAGGCAAGAAGAGAATAGTAGCTGTTCAAATGTAGTGCTACAGAAGAATGCTGAAAATTAAATAAGTAGATAACGTAACTAATGAGGAGGTACTGAACGGAATTGGGGAGAACATAACTATATGGCACAACCTAACTAGAAGCAGTTTGATTCTGACTTGCGACGTAGGTTCATTGATTGTGACAGTCATTTACGAATACTTTGTAAAGCATCTATTGCCACTTTTTGATGATCGTTTTTAAAATCATACAATGTCAGTGCTAGTACGTCTGAATTCAAATAATTAATTACTGTTACAATTCAACCGTACATACTGTAATTCTACATTTGTATTCGCTGACAACTTTGCACTGCTTTTTGTAGCCTCTGTAGATCAGGCTTGAGCATGAACCAGTTGGTTCTAATACAGTCGTCAAACGTATGTACTGCATCTGAGACAGATTTGTCAAGAAACGCTTCAAGAAATATTACAAAAGGTTGTTGGTCGTGTATCAACAAAATATTGAAACTGGAAATAAAAATGTGAAGATATACCGGGTGATCAAAAAGTCAGTATAAATTTGAAAACTTAATAAACCACGTAATAATGTAGATAGAGAGCTAAAAATTGACACGCACTTGCTTGGAATGACGTGGGGTTTTGTTAGAACAAAAAAAAAAAACAATGTATTGCTAGACGCGTGGAAGATCTCTTGCGCGCGTCGTTTAATGATGATCGCGTGCTCAGCCGCCACTTTCGTCATGCTTGGCCTCCCAGGTCCGTGCGACTATTGGCTTTGGGGTTACCTGAAGTCGCAAGTGTATCGTGATCGACCGACATCTCTAGAGATGCTGAAAGACAACACCTCACCGTAACTCCGGACATGTTTTACAGTGCTGTTGACAACATTATTTCTCGACTACAGCTATTGTTGAGGGATGATGGTGGACATATTGAGCATTTCCTGTAAAGAACATCATCTTTGCTTTGTCTTACTTTGCTATGCTAATTATTGCTATTCTGATCAGATCTGTCGGACATTTTTTCAACGTTTGTACTTTTTTGTTTCTAATAAAACCCCATGTCATTCCAAGCATGTGTGTCAATTTGTACCTCTCTATCTACATTATTCCGTGATTTATTCAGTTTTCAAATTTATACTGACTTTTTGATCACCCAGTACGTTCATAGGCTCCCGAAATCGACGTCAATTTTTATAAAATCCTTTTGGGTGTTAAGCCACGTTTCGACTATCTTTTTCAGTGGCTTAGCTGGACTGTAGAGGACAGCTGCAAACACGATGGAAACGTCGGTGTTGATGTGTTGCTTTTAGTTTCAAAATGATGGCGCCTAACATCCAGCAGGATTGAATTCAGGTATTTAGAAACGATGTGGTGGCTGTTTCGTTGAACTTGTACTGTTGAAAGGCAAACGTTAATGGAACTACCGTGTACACTACAGTATCGTGCTTCCTCAAATCGGCGATGGTGGTGCGCTGCTACCTGTGAGGAGTAGAGCAGCTCTCCTGTTAGAACACACACACACACACACATACGCTCGCTCGCTCACACACCAGATACAGAGTAGACAAGAGAGCGGTACTCACGATGCTGGCCTTGCGCAGCGGCACCATGAGCGACAGCTTCCTGCGTCCGTCAGCCATCTGAGGGCAGCGGTGGGCACACGGCGAGACGCGGAAGGTGGCGCGGGGGGCCGGTCGTCTTCTTTTTGCGGGGTGCTCTGCCTATCCTGTGCAGCTGCAGCGATGTCCGCATGGGGAGCGGGCGGCGGGCGGGAGCGGGTCGGCACGCGCCCGTGGTTCACAGCGGCTCACACCTGCGACACACCGCACACTGCCGCGCTGTAACGCTGGCTCAGCTCAACACTTCAGGCGCCCCATTAAGAGACTCAGTAAGCGAATATTTTTCATTGTGTCAAGTGATACCCCACTCCCTCCTGATCAAGAATAGTCATAGTTGCTAATGAGTCGTCCGGGCTATATGGCCGTGGTCGAGGAAACTTTTCAGTTCTTGACGTTTAGTCCAGATCTGCGCTGGACGTCGGAGATGATCCTGGCGACGCTTAATCTTGCCTCATGCCTGTCCTCTGTGCAGTTCTGGACGAAACGTTAGGGACCGAAAAGTTTCCTCGGTCTCGGTGATACAGCTCGGAAAACTCGTCAGCAACTAAGAACATGTATGGAATTTGTATGTTTGGCGCATATCGACAGGAAAGAGAGAGCATTTTCTAGGCAACGGCACATTCCATTTCGTCAGTTCAGCTGCGTTTATCCCGGCTGCAACAGACTTTGTCTTTATTTATTCTTCAGCTATTGCGTTGCAAGTTGGTCCCCGCAATGACAAGCAAGTGTAGGTAACAGCTAGAGTCTTAAAACTACTGTAGTCTACCGCAGACTATTATAAGTAAACCGTATTTAAAGGAAAATTTAAACTTTCAATGTTAAATTACAGTTTTATTCGAAAATTGTTGGTTTGTAACGCGAAAGAGAGGGATTTTGTAGTAAAGATTAAAAAAATTCAGATCTATCATACAATGCAAGAAAAGGCAGTTTCCTCAACAGAAAGGTAAGAAAAGTAAAACAAAAGTACAGGACGTTTAAAAAAAACGTGTTACAAAGTATTATTTTGTCCAAACTATCGATCGCTACGCCTTGGCTCGGCTATTGGAGAAACGAATACACAGTCTAGTTTATATTAATAGCTGCTAAATGTCAGTTGTCTTCTGTATTATTTTGACCAACCTATCGGTCGCTGCGCCTCGGCTCGGCTATTGGAGAAACTAATACCCAGTCTAGTTTATATTAATAGCCGCTAAATGTCAGTTGTCTTCCGTATTTCTTGGTAACCGTCATATGTTTAAAATGGCTACTCCGCAGTAGAAATCATTTTGTGTGCTCGAGTTTGCGAAGTGCATTTCCGTGATTACAGTGCAAAGACGTTTGAGGTTGATGTACCAAATTTATTCTCTGAATGAGTGGAACATTCGCAGATGGTATTGACAGTTTTTAGATACAGTATGTGTATGAAAGGGAAAGAGTCCTAGCCGCCCTCGTGTTCCTGAAGAAAATGTTGCGCGGATTCAAACTGCTTTCCAACGTAGTTCTTCAAAATCAACTCGTCGTGCCAGTCGGGAGTTACAACTGCCTGCAACAACAATTTGGCGTGTTTTGAGACGTCGGCTGGTTATGAAGCCGTACAAGTTACAGCTTTTACAAGCTCTGCGTCCTGATGACAAACGAAAACGTGTCGCATTTTGCAACGAGATTTTTGATGCTATTGACAATGATAACACTTTCGCACAACGCATCCTGTTCGGTGATGAAGCGACTTTCCACGTTAGTGGTCAGATAAACAATCACAATGTTCAAATTTGGGGCCTACATAACCCACATGCCGCCGTTGAACATGTACGAGATTCGCCCAAAGTCAATGTGTGTTGTGCGATACCCCGATCATCTGTTTATGGCTCATTCTTCTTTGATAGAAACACGGTTAACGGTGAGCAGTATCTCGCTATGTTACAAAAATGGTTGTTTCTGAGGCTGCACGAAGACAACTTCATCTTTCAAAAAGAGTCGCCAAGTGCGTGAATATCATAATGAAACTGTACAGAATCGTTGGATTGGTCGTCAAGGCGCTGGCGACTTAGCATGTCTTAGCTGGTCTCCACGGTGACCGGATTTGACAGCGTCTGACTTCTTCCTGTGGGGTATCGCTAAAGACAACGTTTATGTACCGCCACTACCACAGAACCGGGAAGAGTTGAACTGGATCCATACTGCCAGAACACCAGTGAGAAGGAAATGCTTGACCGAGTATGGGAGGAATTTGAGTATCGATGTTATATTGTTCGTGTCGCTGATGGACGACATATTGAACATCTGTAATCGGAACTTGAGAGGTTCGTAAATATGTGTGTAAAGTAAGTATTCGTGTATCGTAAAATTATATATATATATATATATATATATATATATATATATATATATATATAATGTAACTGTAGTAACTGGAAACTCATGCCTTTCATCATGATGCAGAACGTTCTATTGAATACAAAATAACAACAACAGTTAAATGTATTTCTTTTTATGTTGTTGCATGTAAACTGTACTTGTATCAGAAGGAAATGCTTTGGTTGTATAAAAGCGCAAAAGTTACGTGATCAATAATTTTTATTACTTAAAGGATATAAAATACACAGTGGACTAACATTGAATGATGACCGTTTCTAGTTATGTCCAAATAAAAAAAAAAGAAACAAAGAGAAGTCTTCGACTCCCAATTTCTCTCTTAAAGATTTATTTATGTTCCTTTTCCTTCCAATGCTACTAAACTTATTATTTAATACGTCATTTATGTAGTGTACCAAAACTAAGAACCTTAGACGCTTAGATTTGTTAAAGTATAACTCTAGTAGCAACTGAACACCAATTCACTTTACGTTTTACTGGTGGTAGTGATGTGAAGCACATGCTTAATTTCAGGAAGTAACATTGTCGTTGTAGTTATATTTTATCCTTACAGATCACAAGTAAGGCCATAAAATTTAATAATTTAGAAGAACTAAGAAAAGCTCCGTGGGTCATGATCTTTCACAGGATTGCTACAGATCAGGACCCCTGTTGTTGTCTTTGCCCAAAGGACCTGGAATTACGGCGTAAATATCTGGTAATGTATAGAGCCACAACCATCTCCCATAAACATCAAATGCAGATGCTGTAAGACCTGTCTATGGAGACTTACAGGGTGTGCAAATACTGAACTGTATGAAAAAAAAAAACGTAAATGACTTACAAACTACGGTGGGCACGCACTTTACTCAACACGTAAACGTCACTACAGATATTCGGATTTAGGTTATGACATGCTCTGTATGCCTACCATCATTGCCAATTATGTGGCGCAGAAGAATAGCGATATTCTGCATGACTACTGAAGTGTCAGAAGATCGAAGCTGTCGATGACCTCCTGAATGGTTGTTTTCAGCTCAGGAATGACGCAATCACCAGTTGGTGGTGAAGAAACTTCTCGATCGCGAAATTCGTATTCTCAGTCCCCAAAATGCGCCAATTTGCTTGTTGACGAACACATCCAAGGAAAAGTGGGTTTAGTCACTAAACCAAACCATGCATGCGCATACTAATTCCTATCATGCCCTGCGGACAGCCATTCAGTTTGAACGTCCTAACATAAATCGCTCAGGAGTTGTGACGGATCTATTTCATATAGCTCAATAATTGTCACCCTGTACCTACCAAAAACTTGTATGCTAAATACGCCCATAAGAAAACTCAAAATCAAAACGAAATTTTCAATAAATGTGTATGGGGACGATTTTCTGAAACAGTATTTGTGGGCCTCAAAACCATGAAAACTGGTATCATGGACGCAGTGTTGTGTTTCAGTGCAGGGTCAGTCATCATGCTGAGAGTTTTCAGTGATATGAGCATAGAATCCGGGCTGCGGGAAAGGGAGGCTGAGAAAAGTGCCCTACAAGTGACGAAAGAGGCTAGAATTCAAAATAGCGCCTCCAAACATAAGCTGAAGCACAGAAACCCGCAGCGTTGACAACTACGGATCTGGGGTGTTTTAACTTTGATTGTAGACTGAACAGATCGTATCAAAAGCTTTAATTGCGTTTTCCTGAAAGTATGAAATTTTTAGATTTAGGTACAATTTTCTATCAAAACAATGCACCTGTCCCAATTAAACATGGTGCAAAATTTAATAACATCTCTTTCATTAAAATGTAGTAGAATTATGGCAATAGAATAAAAGGTGTGTCATATAGTTAGGAATTATTAGTTTGAATTACCAATTTTTATGTCATATTCTTTTCTGTTAATTTCTACTGTGATAACAATGCTACTATCAGATAAGTAATACATTTTCAAGAAGATATGACGTATTACGTATGTTTCAAATATGCTTTGATTTCAGCTAATGTAAACGAGAACTGTATAAGAACCTTAATATGGTCAGCCATAGGAAATACAGTCACAATCGGCTCCACTTAAAAAGGGAACATTTATTTTGAAGAGCTATAGATGGTCGTGTGGTTCTCCACCACTATGCTATGGAATAGATCAGTGGGTACGTACCGGTCGGTTGTATGGAATCAGGGCAATATGACTGGTCGACGTTGACACGTGAGAGAACGGCAGAAAGGAGATATCGTATTGGGACGGGCCCGTGACCACGGCGAGCAACAACGCGAATCGTGCAGTGCGTGTACGAGGAATGATGCATCACTCACAGTAGCGCACCACGGGGTGAGAACACTGATCGTAAAAAGATCCTAAGCGACAGCAACCGCAACGGGTGTCGCTCCCTGTCGATAACAATAAGTTTGTGACCCGTCAGAAACCGCTGTCAGTGAGCGCCATTTTCCGAGAGAACACTGCAAAAGGGAAATACGTACAAGGGACGTTTCAAGTCTGGCATTTCGCAAAAGGCCTTCGCTCTCAGCGGCACACAAAACTGTACGTCGTCAATGGAACAAACAACGAGACGAGTAGCAGTTTTTCCTCTTTTCAGACGATGCAAAGCATTGAGTAAAATGACAGTGGAATAAGGCACTTAACCTACATTATGTGGAGGATGTAGCTGAAGCCAGAAGTGTTTTGTTAGAGTGCTGACTCTGCTCTCTCAGGCTGCCGTGAATTTTCCCCCTGAAGTTCATTTCATCACTGTCGTGGACGAAGAGTTGCCTTTTCTTTTACATGTTCGTGTTTATGTTGTTAACACACGTAAGATAATCGCAGATTATTTACGACGGTCCGAGGATACCGAATAGGTTCCCAGATATGTGAGTGGCTCGAAGTCCTCTTAAGTAATAGAAACCAGTACCTTGTTCTCGGTGACGAGAGTTTGTCAGATACAAGCATACCGTCAGGAGTGCCCCATGGAAGGAGTGCCCCATGGGAATGTGACAGGGCCACTCTTATTCTCTTTATGTAAAATGATATGAAGACTAGGATGAGCACCAATCTTCGACTGTTTCCTGATGACCCCGTAATACACGCGAAAGTGTCGTAGTTGTGTCACCTTAGAAGGACGCAGGACGTCTTAGAGTTTCTATTTGGTTTGAAGAATGGCAGTTTGCTCTGCATTTAAACAAATTTAAGGTGAATAGGAAGAACAGTCTTCTAAAGTTCAAAAACAGTTTTGATGGTGTGCTGTATGAAAGTCACGCCCATTAAATGTCTAGGCGTAATGTTGCAAAGCGGTAAGAAATGGAAGGAGCATGTAAAGACAGTAGTAGTGAAGTTGAATGATCGATTTCGTTTTATTGAGCAAGTTTAAAAAAGGGTAACTTAACTTTAAAGGAGACTGCGTACTGAACACTAGTGCGACTCATTCTTGAATAATACTCGAGTATTTGGGATCCCCACAAGGTCGAACTAAAGGAAGTCATCGAAGCAATTCAGAGGGGTGCTGCTAGGTTTGGTACCGGTAGGTTCGATGGGTGGGTGGTGGTAAGGTGCTATGGGACCAAACTGCTGACGTCATTGGTTCCTAGGCTTACACACTACTTAATCAAACTTAAACTAACTTACGCTAAGGACAACACACACACCCATGCCCGAGGGAGGACTCGACCTCCGACGGGGTGAGCCGCGCTAACCGAGGCAAGGCGCCCTAAACCGCGCGGCTAGGTCCGATGAACGTGAGAGTATTACGGAGATGCTATGTGAACTCAAATGGGAATCCCGATAGGGAAGACGACTTTCTTCTAACGGAGCACTATTCAGGAAATTTAGAGAACCGGCATTAGGAGATGACTGCAGAAAGATTCTACTGACCCCAACGCATATTTAACGTAGAAAACGCGATAGCTTGAGAAATTAGAGCTCGTTCGAGGCACATAGATGGCCGTTTATCCCTCGCTACACTTGTGACTGGACCGGGATAGGAAATGAATAGTAGTGGTAAAACGTGAGTATGTAGATGTAGATGTATATGAAGATCACATTGGCCTCCGCAGAGAAACAAACGTTCCTGGTCTGACGATCACTCAAGCACCCCATTGCATCAAGACTGGCCAGTTAAGACTTTCGATATTCTTCTCATATGATTTATCTGTCACTATTGGTAGCAGCGGGTGATGCGGAACTGTTAGCATCTGCTCTGCTGGGTTATAATTCGTGGTCCAGTCGTCAGTGCCAGTTCTTGCTGAATGCGGCATACTTAAAGAATCTCGTGGACTCTCTTCCTCTCCAAATTAAGGCTGTACCGTGCCTAGAAGCGGTGTTACATGTGACTAGAGTGCTGTCTCATGATGGTGAGCAATTTTTTAACCCGTGTGCTTTTCATGCACCCAAAGTATCTATTCTTCATATTAATTTACAGCGCTGTTGCAAGAAGTAGCTCAGCATTATCTAAACTAAGCACTTCTGAACAAAATTTCTAACAATAGAAGTATGAAATGAAATCGCACTGCATTATCAGACCAGATCGCTCACTTTTGGATATCGCTCCCTGTGTCACGCATCCAAACCTTTTACCGCCAATCAACAGCTCAACACATGCAACCCGCTAATCAAGCGTTTTGATCGCTTCCACTATGAGGCAGTTGCCGCGGCACCTGCTAAACGTCGCGGAACTCCGTGTGGGCCTGGACGCGTTATGTCGGTACAGGCCTTAAAAACTCTGCACGTACTTTGAATTTATCGAAATTCAACATATTGTGCGAAAGGCTAAACGTATCCTTTGTTGTTTCAGAAAAAGTTATTTTTCCCTGTAATTTTCATTGCATTTACATGAATTATAATCATTTTAATGATACAGAGGAGACACGTGCGCCGGCCGCGGTGGTCTCGCGGTTCTAGGCGCGCAGTCCGGAACCGTGCGACTGCTACGGTCGCAGGTTCGAATCCTGCCTCGGGCATGGATGTGTGTGATGTCCTTAGGTTAGTTAGGTTTAAGTAGCTCTAAGTTCTAGGGGACTCATGACCACCGCAGTTGAGTCCCATAGTGCTGAGAGCCATTTGAACCATTTTTGAGACACGTGCAATTGCAGGAGAAATGTATGCTGCTATCTGAAGATACCTTTATAAACTACCAGATGTCTACAATTAAAGTGCAGGTACTCACAGAGAAGCAGTGTGGGCTGTGATTATCATATGGCAGTGAAACTTGGTAGGTATTCTAAAGCGTTAATGCGGAGTCGATTTACACTGGGAATAAATCAGTTCCAATTTTGGCCACCAGGTGCAAATCTGGCGCTGTACAGCCTGTTGTTGATGTTCCCGATGCTCACATTGAACAAATTGTGTACGCAGAGGTTAATGATTACATCAACATTGTTCTTTACTCACGTGTTTCACCATTTCTCTCCATGTCCGTTCATAATCCATTACATATGGAAATATTTTTATAGGTCTTTCTTGCGTTGACAGCGCCAGATTTGCATCTGGTGGCCGGAAATGGAACTAATTTTTTTACAGCTCCGTTTTTTTGGTTCCGCATTAACACGTCAGAATTTCTACGAAGTTTCACTGCCATACGATAATTACGGCCCACCTCTGTGAAAAGCTGCACTTTAAGTGTAACGACCTGGTAGCCACGTTAGGGTGTATAGCCGTGGGTACTTCTGTTACTACTATTCTTTCCCCCTTTGCTCTTCCATTCAAGAATGACGAGTGAGAAGAATGGTTCTGCGCCAAGATCGGTACGTTTTATTTCCTCTGATTTCCTCGTCGTGATCATTCCGCGAGACGTCTGTCGGAGGAAGTAATACGTCATCGGACTCTCAGGCGAACGCTCTCGAAATGTTAACAGTAAATTTCTCCACAAAGTACAACGCCACTCCTTTAGCGTCTATCACTGCTATTTGTTCAGCATCTCCATAATGCTCCTGCGTCTAGTAAACGATCACGCGGCGAAACGCGCCGCTCTTCTTTGGATCTTCTCTCTCTTCTATTAATTGAACGTAGTAAGGGTCCCAAGACTGATGAGTAATACTTAAAAATCAAAAATGTTTCAAATGGCTCTGAGCACAATGGGACTTAACAGCTGAGGTCATCAGTCTTCTAGAACTTAGAAATACTTAAACCTAACTAACCTAAGGACATCACACACATCCATGCCCGAGGCAGGATTCGAACCTGCGACCGTAGCGGTTGCGCGATTCCAGACTGAAGCGCCTAGAACCGCTCGGCCACTCCGGCCGGCACTTAAAAATCGGTAGGACGAGTATTTTGTAAGGCACTTCTTTTGTGGATGAATTACATTTCCTTCAATTTCTCCCAGTGAGTCTCACTTTGGATCTGCTTTTTCCTGCTGTTTGGTTTGTGTGATCGTTCCATTTTAGGTCACTTCGAATGGTTACTCAAAGTTATTTTACGGCAGTTACGGTTTCCAGTGATTTGTCGTCAATAGCGTAATCGTACAGTAGTGACCTTCTGTTATTTATCCGCAATACGCTACACTAATTTACGTTCAGGGCCAGCTGCCAGTCCCTGAACCAACCTTCGGCCCTCTGCGGGCCTTCCTGCATTTCACCAACTTATGGTGTTGCAATCTGCCTGTAGACAATAGCAGCGTCCACGAATTGTCTTGTGGAGCTTCCAACGTTATCCATCAGACTATTAATACGAATCGGAAATACGAGGGTTGTCCAGAAATGAAGTTCCGATCGGTCGCTGTATGGAAACCTCAGTGAAAACCAGCAACGTTTTATTTTCAACAGTTAGGTACACCTTCCACCTATTTCTCTACATAGTCGCCGCTCCAGCTTAGAGTTTTGTCACAGTGTTGTATGAACTTTCCAACATCTCCATCATATAAAACAGCCGCCTATGCTTTCGGCCAGTTATCTGCACTGTTCTGCAGCTCGTTGTATGTGGGAAAATTTTGTCTTCATAGCCAGCGGTTCTTGTGAGCAGAGATGAGAAACAGGGGGAACCAATTACGGACTGTATTGTGGGTGATCAAACACTTCTCATCGGAAATATTGCAGGAGCGTCTTCATTGCCCCTGCAGAGGACGGCCGAGAATTGGCATGAAGCCGGCCGGAGTGGCCGAGCGGTTCTAGGCGCTTCAGTCTGCGATACGGTCTCAGGTTCGAATCCTGCCTCGGGCATGGATGTGTGTGATGTCCTTATGTTAGTTAGGTTTAAGTAGTTCTAAATTCTAGGGGACTCATGACCTCAGTAGTTAAGTCCTATAGTGCTCAGGGCCATTTGAACGATTGGCATGAAGAAGGAACTGCTCGGCAGTTGTATTATGTGGGCTGCAAGACACAGGCGAAGTCTCTTACCAGGCCCTCATACTTGGCGGGACACGCTATTGCCTAAGCATCTTTACGTGCTCGGTGTTCACTTAAAACTGAAAAGAGCGACGCGACACGATCGACGGGCCGAACACATCTGTGCAAAGCTTTACCGGATTTTCCCACTAGTTTCCATTTTGCGACCGATCGGAACTTACTTTCTGGACAACCCTCGTAGTACCAGTCCCTTCACACTCCATTACTCTTGAAACTACCCGTACATCTGTCGATTTTTTTGCGTTGTAAGTGACGTGTTGAGCTCTACGGCGCTCTGGATAGTTGGGCGTACGGAATGGCCTCAGCTTCGCAAGATCTCTGCGGATTCCATGTTGATTTTCATAGAGCAGGTTTTCGTTCTGCAAAAAACGTCATAATGCGTGACCACCAAACATATTTCATAATTGTAGAACAGATTGATGTCATCGATATAAATCTTCGAGTATAATTTTCCGGCTCAAATGACATCTCTTGAAAACTGAAATGACTTGAATTTTTTTCTTCGTCGCCCCGGTGACGTGCGATAACTACTGCTAAAAGGGGAATAAGTTGTTTCACACCATCGCTGTAGAACCTCACGGGTATCTTATTCTGTCCAGTTGCCTTTCCAGTATTGCGCAGTTGTAGTTGATTTTCTATCCCGCGATAGCTTTCTCAATATCTGCCGTTTCGGCATTCGATCGATGATTGAAAGGAGGAACCGTGTTACTGTCTACCGCGGTGAAACAGTTTCAGAGGAACTAATTCAGCATTTCGATCTTCTCTTTGTTATCTTCCGTTTGTGAACGATTGAAAAGACGATTTCGATCCGTTTACAGACTTTACATACGACCAAAAGTTCTTAAGATTTTCAGCAAGATCAGTTGGCAGTAATTTAGTTTGCAATTCATTGAATGCCACCGGAATCGCTCTCCTCAGGCTAGTCTTGTTTCATTAAGCTTTTGTTTGTCTACTGTCAGGAGATGAAGCTCTATGTGCTTTTATAGCGATTTTTAACACATCTATTGACCTACGGTGTGTGTGTTCCATCGCACACAATTATACTTGCTTATAAGACATATTGCACAAAGCTTTATAGTTTTACGCCCACAGAAATAACATTGCATGCAGTACCCACAATAAGAGATAAATAAATCTTCTATTTGACGAACCAGTGACGGGTTACACAGATTATCTCATTGTCATCAACATGTGGTTGTTATGGATTACGTTACTAGGACGGAACAATAGGCATTGTGCGAGGCTGGGAACGGTTATATTAAGTAAGGTCACAGGCGATGTGGGTCTCGTAGCGTGATGACTGCGCTGTGAGCAGCCGTCACGTGCGACAGTATTGTGATCAGTATTAAAATTTGCTTCGCTTATAGTTATTTATATGCAGAGTGTATAACTCACTTTTTTTTAAATTCTTTCAGACTCCACAGTGCAAAGCTGTCACCTTTTTTCGTACTGTACACTTTTCATATAGGTAACAACAGGGCACGTTTCACGATTCTAATATTTTAATTTTTCCTGTCCAGTATGTGATTGAAGTGCACACGCCTTTCACTAACATGTATGGTACTGAGATGTGCAAACATGCTTAAGTGAGGTAATACTAATACTCCGCTCCTGCTGTATAAAACGTGATGTGTGACTGGTATTTATATCTACGATTAACTGAATGTAATATAGTTCAGGATGATCGTCACATGAATGTGGGATGTGCTACCTTCCGTTGGCTACCATGACTTCTTCTCCTCCAGTGATAACTGACATAGGTAATGCTCTGTTATGGACGCTGCACCGCTCTGACGATGCCAGCAGGATATTCTGAATTCCGTGGCAGCAGCGTGGGAGGCCGCAGGACATTCACGGCGGCAGTGGCTCTCGTGCCGAGAGGATAGAGAATATCAGTGATCAGTTGGCCGAACCCATGACTGCTGCTGGGGCAAGGTGGGGGGAGGGGGGGGGGCACAATCATGTCAACAGGAATCCCGATATCTACTTGCTACCTGTGGGGAACTTTGACAAGTTTTCAATAGCCTGCAGAAGGCAGTCTCCAAGTTTGATTGTAAATTGAAGAAATCGATTTGAGAGGTTTTAGTTGAAATCCATTTTAAATTTTGATAACCGGCGGTAACGCCTTTGCTTATTTCGTTTAAAGTAGGGGGTGGCACCTCAGAATTACTTTGCTAGGTGTTTTCTTTTTCTAATGAATATTGATAAGAGTAACACATATAATCAAGCAAGCCTTCCATTCTTCTGCTGCAGCGCAACACCTAGGTAGAGTCTGTGGCGCGTACCCGTGACCAGCCTGTCGACTTCAGTGCATGTGCAAGGAAGAAAGGAAGGGAAAAAAGAAAGGAAGGAACATTAGATTTTGATGTCTGGACACACAGGGGTATAGGATACGGAGCTCAAATTCGGATTACGGAAGGATGAGGAAGGAAATGGAGCGTTCCCTTTTCAAATGAACCCTACCGGCACTGGCCTGGAGAGTTTTAGAGAACTCACAGAAAACCTGAACCTGAATGGTCGGACAGGGATTTGAACCGTCGTCCTCCAAAATGCGGGTGTAGGGTGCACCCCTTCTAATCGCTGCAGGAATAGGCGGGGGAGTGGTGGTGCGTCGCTCTCACCCTGGCCGTCTTTTACCCTGCCCCCTGCCCCCTCCCTCCTCCCCGCCCCCACCTTCCGGGAAATGTCCGCGTACCAATTTTCACAACGGGCTGAGTGGACCTGGGTATGTCCTGGAGGCAATAGAATGAGGAAAAAATCCCGAATTTGAAGCGAGGAACTGCAGGCCCCGAATCTAGTGTTCTTCCCGTCAAACCACCACGATCTTGTTCATTTCTTGCATAGGACTCTACAGTCTGCATGTAGTGAGGGAGAGAATATGACAATTTTGGGTGTGATATTTGAAGGCATTGCGCGTTGCATTAACCCATGGGTAGGGGCAGTTGACTCACCCTGTATATATACACTCCTGGAAATGGAAAAAAGAACACATTGACACCGGTGTGTCAGACCCACCATACTTGCTCCGGACACTGCGAGAGGGCTGTACAAGCAATGATCACACGCACGGCACAGCGGACACACCAGGAACCTCTGTGTTGGCCGTCGAATGGCGCTAGCTGCGCAGCATTTGTGCACCGCCGCCGTCAGTGTCAGCCAGTTTGCCGTGGCATACGGAGCTCCATCGCAGTCTTTAACACTGGTAGCATGCCGCGACAGCGTGGTCGTGAACCGTATGTGTAGTTGACGGACTTTGAGCGAGGGCGTATAGTGGACATGCGGGAGGCCGGGTGGACGTACCGCCGAATTGCTCAACGTGTGGGGCGTGAGGTCTCCACAGTACATCGATGTTGTCGCCAGTGGTCGGCGGAAGGTGCACGTGCCCGTCGACCTGGGACCGGACCGCAGCGACGCACGGATGCACGCCAAGACCGTAGGATCCTACGCAGTGCCGTAGGGGACCGCACCGCCACTTCCCAGCAAATTAGGGACACTGTTGCTCCTGGGGTATCGGCGAGGACCATTCGCAACCGTCTCCATGAAGCTGGGCTACGGTCCCGCACACCGTTAGGCCGTCTTCCGCTCACGCCCCAACATCTTGCAGCCCGCCTCCAGTGGTGTCGCGACAGGCGTGAATGGAGGGACGAATGGAGACGTGTCGTCTTCAGCGATGAGAGTCGCTTCTGCCTTGGTGCCAATGATGGTCGTATGCGTGTTTGGCGCCGTGCAGGTGAGCGCCACAATCAGGACTGCATACGACCGAGGCACACAGGGCCAACACCCGGCATCATGGTGTGGGGAGCGATCTCCTACACTGGCCGTACACCTCTGGTGATCGTCGAGGGGACACTGAATAGTGCACGGTACATCCAAACCGTCATCGAACCCATCGTTCTACCATTCCTAGACCGGCAAGGGAACTTGCTGTTCCAAAAGGACAATGCACGTCCGCATGTATCCCGTGCCACCCAACGTGCTCTAGAAGGTGTAAGTCAACTACCCTGGCCAGCAAGATCTCCGGATCTGTCCCCCATTGAGCATGTTTGGGACTGGATGAAGCGTCGTCTCACGCGGTCTGCACGTCCAGCACGAACGCTGGTCCAAATGAGGCGCCAGGTGGAAATGGCATGGCAAGCCGTTCCACAGGACTACATCCAGCATCTCTACGATCGTCTCCATGGGAGAATAGCAGCCTGCATTGCTGCGAAAGGTGGATATACACTGTACTAGTGCCGACATTGTGCATGCTCTGTTGCCTGTGTCTATGTGCCTGTGGTTCTGTCAGTGTGATCATGTGATGTATCTGACCCCAGGAATGTGTCAATAAAGTTTCCCCTTCCTGGGACAATGAATTCACGGTGTTCTTATTTCAATTTCCAGGAGTGTATTAGCAGAGAAGCTGGGTGTTGCCCGGGTATTTATTTATAGCTGTGCGTCCATACCCATGCTTCGCAGTCTGGCTCTGTGTTTAACGTTTATGCTGTGATATCTTGGCTCAAATGGCTCTGAGCACTATCGGACTTAACTTCTGAGGTCATCAGTCCCCTAGAACTTAGAACTACTTAAACCTAACTAACCTAAGGACATCAGTCACATCCATGCCCGAGGCAGGATTCGAACTTGCGACCGTAGCGGTCTCGCGGTTCCAGGCTGTAGCGCCTAGAACCGCTCGGCCATTTCGGCCGGCGTGATATCTCCTGAACCAAGTATCATACAGTGATATAATTTTGTAGGTGCATTCAACAATGTGTGTGGATAGCGTCTGCGAAATTTATTGTGCTTAGTGTTAATAGCAAGGAAATAAATTTAAACGTCATGCATGATGCGGCAGGGTCAAGAAAATCATTGTTTACGACGTCATATCTCCTGAACTACGTGTCATACAATTATACAGTATTGTAGGTAGATACAGCGACAAATATGTGCGTACTGTCTGCAAAATGTGTTGTGATTACAATTGGCAGTAAAGAAGTAATAAATTATGACGTCATGTTTCATATGGTATTTTTACAGGACGAACAGCGAAGTAATAGTAAGCGATAAACTTTTTATCATTTCATCATTTTGCAGGAGTTGTATCGTAAAGGTTTGAGATTATGTGTAAAGTTTGTTGAAAATCTGTAAGCGCTCTCATTTACAAATACTGGGTGAATAAAGTCTTGGAATTCACGCGTCACAGCCAACGCTTCGTTTTCCCCCCTACCACTTTGATAGGTAGGTGGTTCTTACTGCCACAGCGATTATTGCCTGACATTAAGTATTTGCGTACAAAGCTGGGTTCAAATTGGTCCAGTGCTTCAGGAGGAGATGTGATGCATATGCACCGTATACACAAACACTTACGCACATATATCCATTTTTATATAACCATACATATGGGTATATAGAGTGTCTCTCCTACGATTCATCAGGTGCGTATTTTCTGGTGTTTCGGTAGATACCGCAATTTAGTTTTTGCGTTGTGTACCCGGAGCGGGCCCAAAAAATACTGTTCATCAAATCATTCATGCGACTCCCAGTGCCGACAGGGTTTATTTCTCGTTACGAGCAAAATAATTTTTAATACGGCATTTTACACGCCGATACGATGGAGCGGTCCCACATTAATCTATTGCAATATCTGTTTCATCGGTATGTATTAATAGGGACAGAAAACACGAAGAAAAACCTGAACTCCAGCAATAGTTGATGAGCAGCACTGCTCTGCGCTGGTAGGAGTAAGCGTGTGCCTAGGATGTCCTTCTGCTGTTGCAGCACTTGTTATTCGGCTCGCTTTGCTGTCCCTGTTAATGCAGATCGATAAAAGGAAT
Source organism: Schistocerca gregaria (assembly GCF_023897955.1). Taxonomy (NCBI): domain Eukaryota; kingdom Metazoa; phylum Arthropoda; class Insecta; order Orthoptera; family Acrididae; genus Schistocerca; species Schistocerca gregaria. The sequence continues at coordinate 544,643,427 of NC_064923.1, forward strand.
ATGGCAATAGACCAGTTTGGGACCGCACAATCGAACGGGCCCATAAAATTCCGCTCTCAAAATAATTTTGTTCGTAACGAGAAACAAACCAACGTTTTCTCTCGGCACTTGGTGTCACGTGAAAGACTTGATGAGCAATATTTGTTCGGGCTGACTCCAGCTACAGATTAAAAAAATGAAACTGCAAATATCTGCGGAAACATCAGAGAAAATGCGTCTGACGACCCATAGGAAAGGGCTCCATTTATATACAGGGTGGTACATTAATCGTGACCGGGCCGAATATCTCACGAAAGAAGCGTCAAACGAAAAAACTACGAAGAACGAAACTTGTCTAGCTTGAAGGGGGAAACCAAATGGCGCTATGGTTGGCCCGCTAAATGGCTCTGCCATAGATCAAACGGATATTAACTGCGTTTTTTGAAATAGGAAACTCAATTTTTTAAAACATATTCGTGTAGTACGTAAAGAAATATGAGTGTTCTAGTTGGACTACTTTTTTCGCTTTGTGATAGATGGCGCTGTTATAGTCACAAACATATGGCTCACAATTTTAGACGAACAGTTGGTAACAGGTAGGCTTTTTAAATTAAAATACTGAACGTAGGTACGTCTGAACATTTTATTTTGGTTGTTCCAATGTGATACATGTACCTTTGTGAATTTATCATTTCTGAGAACGCATGCTCAAAATGATGTATGTCAACCTCAATGCATTTGGCAATACGTGTAACGACATTCCTCTCAACAGCGAGTAGTTCGCCTTCCGTAATGTTCGCACATGCATTAACAATGCGCTGACGCATGTTGTCAGGCGTTGTCGGTAGATCACGATAGCAAATATCCTTCAACTTTCGCCACTGAAAGAAATCCGGGGACGTCAGATCCGGTGAAGGTGCGGGGTATGGTATGGTGCTTCGATGACCAATCCACCTGTCATGAAATGTGCTATTCAATACCGTTTCAACCGCACGCGAGCTATGTGTCGGACATCCATCATGTTGGAAGTACATCGCCATTCTGTTATGCAGTGAAACATCTTGTAGTAACATAGGTAGAACATTACGTAGGAAATCAGCATACATTGATCCTTTAGATTTCCATCGATAAAATGGGGGCCAATTATCCTTCCTCCCACAATGCCGCACCATACATTAACCTGCCAAGGTCGTTGATGTTCCACTTGTCGCACCCATCGTGGATATTCCGTTGCCCAGTAGTGCATATTATGCTGGTTTACGTTACCGCTGTTGGTGAATGTCACTTCGTCGTTAAATAGAACGCGTGCAAAAAATCTGTCATCGTCCCGTAATTTCTCTTGTCCCCAGTGTCAGAACTGTCACTATGCAATTCCTGGTGCATAGAAATATGGTACGGGTGCAATTGCTGTTGGTATAGCATTCTCAACACTGACGCTTTTGAGATTCCCGATTCTCGCGCAATTTGTCTGCTACTGATGTACGGATTAGCCGCGACGGCAGCTGAAACACCTACTTGGGCATCATCATTTGTTGCAAGTCGCGGTTGATGTTTCACATGTGGCTGAACACTTGATGTTTCCTTAAATAACGTAACTATCCGGTCACGGTAACGGTCCGGACACTTGGATGATGTCGTCCAGGATACCGAGCAGCATACATAGCACACGCCCGTTGGGAATTTTGATCACAATAGCCATACATCAACACGATATTGACCTTTTCCGCAATTGGTAAACGGTCCATTTTAACACAAGTAATGTATCACGAAGCAAATACCGTTCGCACTGGCAGAATGTTACGTGATACCACGTACTTATAAGTTTCTGACTATTCCAGCGCTATCTATCATAAAGCGAAAAAAGTGTCCAACTAAAACATTTATATATCTTTACGTACTACACGAATATGTAATAAAAATGGGGCTTCCTATTTAGAAAAAAGAAAAAACCGCAGTTGATATCCGTTTGACCTATGGCGGCGCCATCTAGAGGGCCAACCACAACGCCATCTGGTTTCCCCCTTCAAGGTAGACGAGTTTCGTTCTTTGTAGTTTTTTCGTTTGATGTTTATTTCGTGAGATATTTCTCCGGGCCACTATCAATGGACCACCCTGTGTATATAGGGTGTTAGGGGTATAGGTACAAATATTGTTATCACTGGCACCTTAATATGTACTCACTTCAGTTTGTTGGTTGTTTTTTTCTCTGTGTCCAACAGTCTTCCCATAAACACATCACAAAATTTACTACCTGATATTTCCTGCTAGGTCGTTACTGTGCCGCGAAATGGACCACGCCTGTCAGTACAGACTACCCGTTTTGCATCCACGTATCTACACTTCAATACCTGCCCTGTTGTCTAGGGGAAAATAAACATCAATGACTCACTTTGCCATATGTACTTGGAGGTACTGACTAATATAAAACATACTACCCGGAATGGTTATAATTACTAGTTTGAAAATGAAGTCAATATTGATGTAATGTTGTTCAGCACACTGTCCTCAGGCATCAACAGAAATATTTGTACTTCTACTCCAAACACTACATATATTTATAATGAGAAGCTGAAATTGCCCCTTCAAAAGGCAATAAGATCATGTGTTGGAAACTAGTACCTTTATCACTTCAGTTGGCGGCGCTAAATTTGTAAGCTGTCGACAGAGTTCGAGACACAAATACAGGATGTAGCATTAGTTTCGCATCCTGAGAGATTACAAGTAGCAGAGAACGACAACGTGAACTGAGTTCCCACAACGTCTTGGAAACTATTCAGATTCCTTCACAGCACACAGAACTTTCCATTCAGTATTTCACTTCTCACTTATTTTTTTATTAATCTATTTTCACGTCAAGTTCCGTAGGGCGAAATTGAGGAGCAAGTATCCAAGGTCATGGAACGTGTCAGTAAATGAAATTACAAAATAAAAGTAATAACAGATAAAAATAAAATGTTTATAGACCCGAAAAAAGTCAGACCATAAGTTTAAGTAAACGCAGTCAACAATATAGCACACGAATCAGATTAATTTTTCAAGGAACTCCTCAGCAGAATAGAAGGAGTGACCCATTAGAAAACTCTTCGGTTTTGATTTGAAAGCGCGTGAATTACTGCTAAGATTCTTGAATTCTGGTGGTGGCTTATTGAAACTGGATGCAGCAGTATACTGTAACACCTTTCTGCACAGGAGTTAAGGAAGTCCGATCCAAATACAGGTTGGATATCTACTGAGTATTAACTGAGTGAAAGCTGCTTATTCTTGGGAATACGCAGATATTGTTAACAAGAAACGACAATAAAGAATATATACAATGTGTTTGGGGAGGAAAGATCTCTATTTCACACAGTGATAGTATAAATAATTCTGAACAAAAAATGTTATGTAAACATAGGCCCGCAAATGCTTCGTTAGGGAGTTATTGGTATTGAAAGGAACTTTAATTCTGCAAAATTGATGTGCACAAAGTGCAATATAACTGGACCGTAACGTGATTTTCTTACAAACAATGCACGGGTACATGCCATGTTTACGCTATGCAACCTACCACGTATTACGGTCATGTGACCTACGTAGTATGTAGTACTATCAGCCGTTGTTTGCGCAGCTGTGCGGTGTAACCGCATTGTGTAGTGTACCGGCGACGGATCGGTTAGCTGTGTAGTGTAGGAATACGCAGATATGGTGTATGTTTATGGCTTCTGTGAAGGTAGTGCTACCGGTGCAAGAGAAGAATACCACAGGCGCTTTCCGACTCGACGATTACCTGATCACTGGTTGTTTACCTTAGTGTTTATCACTTTGCGTGCAACAGGCTTTTCGTCCGAGAGTGCACGTCAACAACTTTGCAAGAACAGGAAGAAATTATCGCAAGTGTTGAGCGAAGTCCCCATACGAGCACACGAAGAATTTCCCTGCGTATGAATGTTCCACAGACACGTGTATGGGAAACATTACACGCGGAAAACCTGTATTCATTTCATAAAGAGCGTGTCCGAAATCTCCACGTCGGCGACAATGCAGCCAATTCTGTTATTGGGTAATTGAGAATAGTCATTTGTTTCCATACATACTATTTATTGACGATGCCCAGTTTTCACGACATGGAATGAACGACACACGCAATAATCATTGATGGTCACGGGAAATACACACGCTTCAGTAGGTAGTAAGTTCCAAGTTCGTTTGGCATGAATGTTTGGTGCGGCATGATCGGTAACCTTTTGATAGGTCCATTTATTATCAACCAGCGATTGACGGGAGAGAGTTACCCGTATTTTTTGGAAAATTCACTGTGGAACTATTGGATGACGTTCCTTTAGCCAAGCAAACTGAAATGTACTTTCAACATGACGGTACCCCTCCACATGCTACCTTACGTGTGAGGGACCATCTCAACCGCACCTACTCTAATTGCTCGATTGGCCGTGGCGGTACTATTAACGGGCCTCCAAGATCACATAACCTCACACCTTTAGATTTCTGTTCATGGCGTTGGATGAAATCAGAGGTGCACAGAGTGAAGGTAAATACACGAAATGAATTGCTTCGTTGCGTAATGGACGCTGCTGAATTGATTAGGAATGAACACAGGCAATTGAACAAGCAACACAACACGTTATCGTTAGAGCCCAAAAGTGCATTGACGTTCATGGTGGGATATTCGAACATGTTCTGTGAACTGTACACTATCTGTACGATAAGTGTTAAAGCCGTTTGTAAAAGACGTGGTACGTCTTTTTCAATTGGATACATGTAACACGCATATTTTAATGCATTATGCACTAAATGCAAAGTAAATAAACATTATGTAAAAATGTGTAACATAACTGTACTTCTCTGTAACATTGTTTTCAAGAAAATCACGCTACTGTCCAGTTGTATTGCGTATACATTGACGTTGTGCAGATCAATTTTGCAGAATTAAAGTTCCTTTAAATACCCATATCTCTCTAACGAAGCACTTGCGGACCTATGTTCACGTAACATTTTTTTGTTCACTATTACTTATACTACCACTGTGTAAAATATTGACCTTTCCTTCCCAAACACCCTGCATATTGAGAGACCAATGTCAAAATATCCAGACTAGTAGCAGGGATCGACAAGGTGTTCACGAACTTGCACCACTTATTGCCCGAACCGCCCGTTTCTGAGCCATAAATTTCCTTTTAGAATGAGAAGGGTTACCCCAAAATAACATACCATTCGACATAAGCGAATAACAGTAAGCAAAATAGACTAATTTTTGTGTCGAACGATCACTCACTACGGATACTGTTCGAATGGCAGCATTAAATCTTTGAACAAAATCCTCAATGTGGGCTTTCCATGACAGTTTACTATCTATCTGAACACCTAGATATTTGAACTGTTAAGTTTCACCGATCACATGCCCATTATTTCGGCAACAGTTCCCAGAAAGTGCAATTTAAACTGAACTTCGTCTTTTGGATGTTGATGCAGCAATTGCAATTGCACATACACTGGGCGTGCCCCACTTCCTTGATTACCGACTGGTGCCGACTATGGTCTGGTGATGTATGTTAGGTCGGGGAATAGTTACGCAACGGCGAAGAAACTGTGGTGACGAACGGTAGGTCGCAGAAACGAGTAGGCATGCGCTCGGCACTCCATTAGAGCCGGTTCGTGCACTGGGGCTGTACGCCTGCAGAGGTAATTACCAGAAGTGGCGCAACGGATGGTGACAGCTGCGTGCGGTGTAGCACGTGCTGGGCGCCATTGCGTTTTGGTACAGGCGATGCCTGTCACCACGATTCACAAATAAGTAACAGGGAAGTTTTTAATCGTAAGTCTAGCACATGTAGCAGTGAAACACTTAATAAAAGCTGATAATGGCTAGAGGCTGCGTTTGACGCTGCCACTGCATATAACCCCGTCCTGTTGCCTGGTGAAATGTTTCCGCCTGTGCGTGAAGAAAAAAGGCACTGAATGTTTTATTCCGTTCCAAGTATTCATACGTGATATTATTTTGCGCCATAGCTTATTTGCGCACTGATTAGCCATTGATGGATCAAGTAGTACGGTTTGAATCGCAACCTTGTTTTAAGTATGCTGTAAAAGGTCCACGACACACTATTCATCAATTAAATCGAAATGTTAATCTGATATTACTTCGTATCACTTTAAAACTGAGCGATGTTGTGCAGCGATTGAAGAATGGACATGCATGGATTCAGACCTGTCTGATAATTCATCCAAATTTATTTCCATTTTTTTCTCTGCAAGCACAGAAATTCTAGGAAATACAATATCGAAATGATGATTTATGAAAACAGTTATTTCTTAATTTCTTATCTTAACAGTGTCCGCCCCCGGTCGGTGGGTGGTCAGCGCGACGGAATGTCCTACCAACGGGCCCGGGTTCGATTCCCGGCTGGGTCGGAGATTTTCTCTCCTCATAGACTGGGTGTTGTGTTGCCCTAACCATCATCATCTCATCCCCATCGACACGCAAGTCGCCGAAGTGACATCAACTCAAAATACTTGCACAAGGCGAACGGTCTACCCGAAGGGAGGCCCTAGCCACACGGCATTTATTTTATCTTAACAGTATCTCACTTTCTTTCTCAAAGCCACGAATATTCTACAAATCACTGAGAGATGGGTGGCACTGAGCTCTCATTGGGCATATATAAAGGCTTATCTCCGTTCCACGAACCAAATAGAGAGCATCCAAAAATCAGTTCCTTTATACTACTGTGTCAGAATTAGTCTAACCTTAACGATTAATTGGGAAATGGCACTCTTACGTTTGTTTCTTAAAACTATCTCCTGGAAATTTCCTGCGTAAGTTTCACAAGCAGACAGACATACTTCTTCGCGTGACAGCCTGATAACACGAGTATTTGTCAAATGTTTTCCAGCAGGTCTGCTACTATTCGTGCTGCTCCACTTTTGCACTTTTAGTATCCGTGTTATCAATTTCTTATCTTAACCAACGGCAGATTCCTCGAACATTACCCTAAAGATCATATGAGCGTGTTATGATAAGTCTTTTGTAGGCAAACTCCGCATCATGTCAACGAGCCGCAGTCGTATACTTGCTTCTGCTTCTACATCTACATATACATCTAAGTGATTACTCTGCTATTCACAATTAAGTGCCTGGCAGAGGGTTCAATGAACCACCTTCAAGCTGTCTCTTTGCCGTTCCAGTCTCGAACGGCGCGTGGGAAAAACAAGCACTTAAATTTTTCTGTGCGAGCCCTGATTTCTCTTATTTTATCGTGATGATCATTTCTCCCTATGTAGGTGGGTGCCAACAGAATGTTTTCGCAATCGGAGGACGAAACTGGTGATTGAAATTTCATGAGAAGATCCCGTCGCAACGCAAAATGCCTTTGTTTTAATTATTGCCACTGCAATCCACGTACCATATCTGTGGCATTATCTCCCCGATTTTGCGATAATACAAAACGAGCTCCCCTTCTTTGTACTTTTTCGATGTGATCCGTCAGTCCCATCCGATGCGGATTCCACACCGCACATCAATGCTCCAAAACAGGGCAGACAAGCGTAGTGTAAGCAGTCTCTAGTAGACCTGTCGCACCTTCTAAGTATTCTGCCAATGAATAGCGTTCTTTGGTTTCCTCTATCCACAACATTATCTATGTGATCGTTCCAATTTAGGTTGTGACTTATCGCGTAATCGAAATTTAGCGCATTTCTTTTAGTACTCATGTGATAACTTCACACTTATCTTTATTCAGAGTCAATTGCCACTTTTCGCACCATACAAATATCTTATCTAAAACATCTTGCAATTCCGTTTGGTCACCTAATGACTTTAGAAGACGGTAAATGACAGCATCATCTGGAAACAATCTAAGACGGCTCTTCAGATTGTCTCCTATGTCGTTGATATAGATCAGGAACATTAGAGGGCCTATTTTCTGAATCCGGACTGACTATGTGTCAATGAATCATTTTCTTCGAGGTACTTCATAATGTTCGAATACAGTATATGTTCCAAAACCCTACTGAAAATCGACGTTAGTGATATAGGCCTGTAATTTGGGTATTGGTGTGACTTGAGCAATTTTCCCGTCTTTCTGTGAGCGAGCGGTTGTATATCATTGCTAAATATGGAGCTGTTGTATCAGCATACTCTGAAAGGAATATGACTGGTATAAAATCTGGACCGGAGGCCTTGGCTTTATTAAGTGACAGCCACAAGCTTGCTTAATATCGTATGGTCAGTCAATATTTGCCAGCGCTTAAATCCTTTCTGCAGTCACGTTACACTGCAGAGAAAGACTGACCATTCTGTTCTCTGTATTCTTATACTTCAAGTCCATATGCAAGGTGGAAGGGGTATAGGCACAGAGAGTGTGATCATTGGTACCTTAATATGTACCAACTTCAGTGTCGCAAACACATCACTTAATTTACTACCTGATGTTTCTGCACAGTCATAACTGCACCGCGAAGTGGACTATGCCTGTTCATATAGATTATCTTGTTGCCTCCTCGTATCCACTAACCTACTGCCCAGCCGTGCAGGATTAGCCGAGCGGTCTAAGGCGCTGCAGTTATGAACTGGTCCCGGCGGAGGTTAGAGTCCTCCCTCGGGCATGGGTGTGTGTGTTTGTCCTTAGGATAATTTAGATTAAGTAGTGTGTAAGCTTAGGGACTCATGATCTTAGCAGCTATTTTCAAATGGCTCTGAGCACTATGGGACTTAACATCTATGGTCATCAGTCCCCTAGAACTTAGAACTACGTAAACCTAACTAACCTAAGGACATCACACAACACCCAGCCATCACGAGGCAGAGAAAATCCCTGGCCCCGCCGGGAATCGAACCCGGGAACCCGGGCGTGGGGAGCGAGAACACTACCGCACGACCACGAGATGCGGGCAGTTAAGTGCCATAGGATTTCACACACATTTGAACCTACTGCCCAGGGGAAAACAAACTTCAGTGGCTTGTTATGTAAACTGAAGGTGGTGTGGGAGGAAGAAAGAAAAGGAAAGAGAAAGTATAGGTGACTTTATGGGGAGTCAGCAGCGACGAGTAAAAATGTGTGCCGTACCAGGATTCGAATCCGGGACCTCCTGCTTACGAAGCAGTTGGGTTAACTACTGCACCACTTGGGCACAAGGTATTTATCGCCACTGGGCAGACCGTCTCGGTACGCCCCTCAGCCGACCCTCATTACCACCTGTCGGCACCTGCCCGCAGCCAGCGTCGTCCCCTCTTCCTCGCTACTTTGAGATTCTGCACGTCGGACGTGTACGGTGGATTCCTAGCCGATCGATTCAACTAAGTTATCTGAATGCGTGGTATATTTCTGTCGGACATCTACGAAAGTATTGACAACGCGCATTCGAATAATTTAATACCTTGTTTGTGCCACTCGTAATACCTGCAATTATTAGCTTGCAGATGACGTAAATACTGATGTAATGTTGTTCAATACACTGTCTTCAGTCATCACTAGAAATATCTGTACTTATACTATAACACTTTGCCAAACTAATCACTGTCAGTCCAACTGTCTTACTCACTCTGTATCTGTCAACTCACTTATTTGAGAAGTGAACATGGAAGTGCTTGTTCATTTAAAACTCAACATTTGTCGAAGCAATTTGAAGCGTCAGAAACGTTAGCGATTTATTCACTTAAATTCATTTATTTTTCTCAAATTTAACTGCGAACTGTTGTCCTAAAGCAGCAGTTACAAGAAACGATTTGCGTTCAGAAGAAGTGAGCGACAACTCCACGCCCAGAAATCCTTATGTTTAATTTGTGTAGGTTCTGTAAAATAATTTCAATAGTTAGGGAAGACACATGTCGGAGCAACAGTTTTCTTGACAGGATGCGGGATGGAGATCCAGCTGGCTGCACCGCACGGTGAACGTTTGAAGTTGAACATACTGAGCATTGTCATCTAGTTGAAGCCATCAACTGTCACACGGGCCTAAGCACGCGGAAAAGAAATACAGATTTCAGCACCGCATAAACCTACGCAGTCGGAGTTGCATGTAGAACGAATCGATGTGTGTTTGTCTACCCGACAATGCATCATCACAGACACTGACATTGTTGGAAATCGTCCTGTACCATACATTTATTATTGTCGTCAGTTTACACAGTTACAAATCATCATCAGGAACACGAATCCACTTTTTCGATATTTATTTTTATTTACTTATGTATTTATGTAACCTGATCAGATTAGGGTATTCAGAACCCCTCTTAAGAACCTATTCTTACATTATAGTTACCTAATCAATAACAATTTCAATATGAGAAACAGAAATTAAACGATTTGGGGGGGTGTGTATGGAAAATGTGAATAAATAGTACTGATTAAGAGTTAATGAGCCGACGGCGTTGCCGCAGTGGTAATACCGGTTCCCGTCAGATCAGCGAAGCTGGGCTAGCACTTGGCAAGCGAGTTGCACTCAGCCCTTGTGAGGAGCTACTTGATGGAGAAGTAGCGGCTCCGGTCTCGGAAACTGACATATAGCCGAGAGAGCGGTGTGCTGACCACATGACCCTCTATATCCGCATCCAGTGATGCCTATGTACTGAGGATGACACGGCGGCAGGTCGGTACCGTTGGGCCTTAAAGGCCTGTTCGGGAGGAGTTTAGTTTTTTAAGAGTTAATGAACAACAAGCACTGGATCTGACGAACAGAGTTTAATTTATGTACTGAGTTCTGATATTTAATGATGTTTGGCACCACATTATGTGGAATGGAACGTTATGTAGGGCTCGATACATACTGTGATTGAAAAAGTTTTAATGCCTGATGATGGTTTGTAATAATCGAAACTGCTCGCAAAAATAAAAGATTCCAGATTAGCTGATAGCGATACGGTATGGTTTTATGTCATTATTTGTAAAATGTAGGGCATAGTGAAAACAGACAGTGTCTGAAGGTATCACTTTCATGTCTGTTAGAAGGATTGGCATCTCGTCGTAAAATGTAGGGCATAGTGAAAACAGACAGTGTCTGAAGGTATCACTTTCATGTCTGTTAGAAGGATTGGCATCTCGTTCCCAAAATTCATATCTGTTCGTACTTACTGGGCTAAACTGGAAATCATCAACCGATACTCAATTATGTGTTTATAATGCATCTCGAAATGGTATCCTGAGTCTGTTCCTTCCGCTTGATAACATACATCGGTCACCAGCGTGCGTTATGGTGCCTCACAATGAGCCAACTCGCTTAAAAACCTGGACATTATAGAAGAATGGACAGAAAATGCTACAAAACTGTGTTCTTATAAGGTTCTTTGGGTCGTTCATTAGAAATCCTGATCGAAAATACAAAATTCAAAAGGGCAGATCAAAAAATTACTATTTTAGCCACGCCTAGTAAAACTTCAGGTACAAAGTATTTTGAGGTCGCTGATAACGAATCCGAAGTCGAAATTGCCGTACTGAAATGTTTTATTCGATGTTTTCCATTTTTCTAACGAAATCGTAGCCACAGTCGTCGCTTATGTCATTATCGCTTTCAGAAGGATCGTTGTCGGTTTGTCCAGTAGGAGACATTACAGAAAATCTTTTACCTCAGGTGGCATCTGCTTATCTTCTTCATCTGGCATTTTCTGCAGTCTGGAGATATGTGGATCCGAAGCTGTCAGAATCTAATGAAATAAATCATGCTTCGTTTCCTCACAGAAAATTCTGCGTGTAAAATCTCGGGAACGACGGATGTTCTTACTCCGAGCTTCCTGACGTCTTTAGATAGCCGACCAATCGGCACAGAGCAGCTTTGATTATGGCTTATCCTTGCATTAAAACTATGCGGACTGATGTCAACATCAAACTCCACTGCAGAACATTGTGAGTCTGCTGAAATTGGCACCCGACTTTCAAGAAATATACATATTTTTCAGAGTTATTGACAGATATACTTTATTTGTAGAGTTCCCTGTACAGAACTTGAATAGTTGAGCAGAACTTCGCTAAAAAAACATTAGTACTCGAAAAAATTTTAATCATGTAAAAAAATTATTTGCCAGACTGCGAAAAAAATAATAATCCCAATTCTGAATCATTCTCCAAGAGTTCGAAAGAATACCCAAACAACGTTTTTTGAGCAGGTAATAGTTTCAGATATTTGTAATAATAAGAGGCCCATTTTTACATAGTGACTCTGTCGCAAGATAGAAAGATGATCGTCCAGTAAAAACACTCAAATGTGCACACCCAAATACAATTGAACTCCCTAACTGTAGTAGACTATTAAGGGAGTAGGAGAGCCATTTACGAAAGTGGAGCCACGCAGAGGAAATTTTGTAGCCAGACTGCAGTATCGGTAGCAGTCTAGTTTGAAGTCCATATGCGTCACTAGACCGTTTAAAAATGTTGTGAAAGCTTCTGGAGTGCTACCCGTCTTATTTTATGCCAAGAGGGCAGCATCGCTGTCATATATTAAACAACCCACACAAACAGTATCTGAAAAACGTGCCGTTGTCCGACTCACTGTTTACTGGCAACTGTCACGACGTATGTCATGTCGACTTGAGACTTGAATGCCACCGCAGCACTGGATACACATGCATCAGGTCAATCTACACAATATTTCGTAGGATTGGAGTTGGAACGTGCACCTTTTATTATTCTGTCATCTGTGCGTCTGTACATTCACCGATCCGGATGACGCAGTTTGTGCGGTAAGCGTATCGACGCTGTTCGTCCAAGTCGGCTACCCTATCATCTCCCTTTCATAGTACCAACTGTCCAACATGCAGTAGTCTGTTGCGTACAACTGCCGCGTCCTTTATTTTCAGGTGTTAGTTTTGTGGAGCACTAGCACACTCAGCTGTTACGCCGCTTGTTTTATAACCTTTGTATTGCGGTGCAGTAGAGTCGCACCTCAGAACTGGCCCGCCCGGCTACTTACGTGGACAGAGGCGGTGCAGGGGCGGCGGCGGCTGGCTGTGACATGCGCGCGGCTGGACACGTCGGCTGCCGCGTGGGCGCGCGCTCCACTGACTGTGCCACGGCGTGGCGCACTATCTGGCGTCGTGGGCTGCGCTTCGCGGCCGGCGCTGCTCGCTCGCCGATAATGCGCGCTTATCTGCCGAACCAAAACACCTGGGGGGGTCGCGTGCCGCCATCCACCGCGCTCGGCCGCAAACCGCAAACACGACCTGCGGCGGTGCAGCCGCCCTCGTCCTGTCACCTCCACTCCGGCCTCTCTACAGGCCCGTCCACACGCAACGATCTGTCGGCGCAGATATTTACGCAAATGTCTGTGCGTGCAATAGATCGTTGCAAATGAGGTACGTTCACACGAAACGAGTTCCGATATACTGCTTGTCTACCGTTTTTCGGTGTAGAAAAGAAATTTCAGTGGTAAGCGACTGTACTTCTGTACAGTAATCTCAATGTTAGTTTAGATAAGATATCTGTATGGTGCGAAAAGTGGCAATTGACCCTGAATAAAGGAAAGTGCGAAGTTATTCACATGAGTACTAAAAGAAATCCGCTAAATTTCGATTACGGGATAAGTCACACAAATCTGAGCCACAAACTCCTCTTCTCCCCAACTCTATTCAATACCTCCTCAATAGTTATGTGATCTACCCACCTCATTTTCAGCATTCTTCTGTAGCACCACATTTCGAAAGCTTCTATTCTCTTCTCGTCCAAACTATTTATCGTCCATGTTTCACTTCCATACATGGCTACGCTCCATACAAATACTTTCAGAAACGTCTTCCTGACACTTAAATCTATACTCGATGTTAACAAATTTCACTTCTTCAGAGACGCTTTCCTTGCCATTGCCAGTCTACATTTTATATCCTCTCTACTTCGGCCATCATCAGTTATTTTGCTCCCCAAATAGCAAAACTCCTTTACTACTTTAAGTGTCTCATTTCCTAATCTAATTCCCTCAGCATCACCCGACTTAATTCGACTACATTCCATTATCCTCATTTTGCTTTTGTTGATGTTCATCTTATATCCTCCTTTCAAGACACTATCCATTCCGTTCAACTGCTCTTCCAAGTCATCGGCGAACCTCAAAGTTTTTATTTCTTCTCCATGGATTTTAATACCTACTTCAAATTTTTCTTTTGTTTCCTTTACTGCTTGCTCAATATACATATTGAATAACATCGGGGAGCGGCTACAAGCCTGTCTCACTCCCTTCCCAACCACTGCTTTCCTTTCATGTCCCTCAACTCTTATAACTGCCATCTGGTTTCTGTACAAATTGTAAATAGCCTTTCGCTCCCTGTATTTTACCCCTGCCACCTTTAGAATTTGAAAGAGAGTATTCCAGTCAAAATTGTCAAAAGCTTTCTCTAAGTCTATAAATGCTAGAAACGTAGGTTTGCCTTTCCTTAATCTTTCTTCTAAGGTCAGTATGCTCACGTGTTCCAACATTTATACGGAATCCAAACTGATCTTCCCCGAGGTCGGCTTTTACCAGTTTTTCCATTCGTCTGTACAGAATTCGCGTTAGTATTTCGCTGCCGTGACTTATTAAACTGATAATTCGGTAATTTTCACATCTGTCAACGCCTGCTTTCTTTGTGTTTGGAATTATTATATTCTTCTTGAAGTCTGAGGGTATTTCTCCTGTCTCGTACATCTTGCTCACCAGATGGTAGAGTTTTGTCAGGACTGGCTCTCACAAGGATATCAGTAGTTCTAATGGAATTTTGTCTACTCCCGTGGCCTTGTTTCGACTCAGGTCTTTCAGTACTCTGTCAAAACGCTTCACGTAGTATCGTATCTCCCATTTCATCTTCATCTACATACTCTTCCATTTCCATAATATTGTCCACAAGTACATCGCCCTTGTGCAGACCCTCTATATACTCCTTCCACCTTTCTGCTTTCCCCTCTTTGCTTAAAACTGGGTTTCAAAAATGGTTCAAATGGCTCTGAGCACTATGGGACTTAACATCTTAGGTCATCAGTCCCCTAGAACTTAGAACTACTTAAACCTAACTAATCTAAGGACATCACACACATCCATGCCCGAGGCAGGATTCGAACCTGCGACCGTAGCGGTCGCGCGGTTTCAGACTGAAGCGTCTAGAACCGCTCGGCCACCAATGGCCGGCAACTGGGATTCCATCTGAGCTCTTGATATTCATACAAGTGGCTCTCTTTCCTCCAAAGGTCTCTTTAATTTTCCTGTAAGCTGTATCTATCTTACCCCTAGTGAGATAAGGCTCTACATCCTTACATTTGTCCTCTAGCCATGCCTGATTAGCCATTTACTAAATACTTAGGGATTACAATTACAAATAACCTAAATTGGGACGATCACATAGATAATAGTGGGTAGAGCAAACCGAGAACTGCGATTCATTGGCAGGACACTTAGAAGGTGCAACAGGTCTACCAAAGAGACTGCTTACACTACGCTTGTCCCCCCTATTCTGGAGTACTGCACTGCGGTGGGGGATCCGCATCAGGTGGGACTGACGGATGACATCGAAAAAGTACAAAGAAGGGCAGTTCGTTTTGTATTATCGCGAAACAGAGGAGATAGTGTCACAGACACGATACATGAATTGGAGTGGCAATCATTAAAACAAAGGCGTTTTTTCGTTGTGACGGGATCTTCTCATCAAATTTCAATCACCAGTTTTCTCCTCCGATTGTGAAAACATTCTGTTGGCAACCACCTACATAGAGAGAAATGATCATCACGATAAAATAAGAGAAATCAGGCCTCGCTCGTTTTTCCCGCGTGCCGTTCGAGTGTGGAATGGTAGAGAGACTGCATGAAGGTGGTTCATTGAACCCTCTGCCAGGCACTTTATTGTGAATAGCAGAGTAATCACGTAGATACAGATGTAGATGTAGAAATTTATTCTGAAATAGGGGAAATTATATTACGGTCTGTGTTTCACAACTTTTGCAACAAAAAACGAAACGCAAACAAAATGCCAGAAGCGGGAAGACAGAGCAAAATCGTCGACACAGTGGCTGCTTGAGCAGAGACATTTCCCACATATAAATTCGCTTCATGAGCTGAAGGGCGAATTCTACGACTTCATGAGTGGCTGACGGTCTACATCTACATCTACATGACTACTCTGCAATTCACATTTAAGTGCTTGGCAGAGGGTTCATTGAACCACAATCATACTATCTCTCTACCATTCCACTCCCGAACAGCGAGCGAGAAAAACGAACACCTAAGCCTTTCTGTTCGAGCTCTGATTTCTCTTATTTTATTTTGATGATCATTCCTATCTATGTAGGTTGGGCTCAACAAAATATTTTCGCATTCGGAAGAGAAAGTTGGTGACTGAAATTTCGTAAAAAGGTCTCGCCGCGACGAAAAACGTCTATGCTGTAATGACTTCCATCCCAACTCGTGTATCATATCTGCCACACTCTCTCCCCTATAACGTGATAATACAAAACGAGCTGCCCTTTTTTGCACCCTTTCGATGTCCTCCGTCAATCCCACCTGGTAAGGATCCCACACCGCGCAGCAATATTCTAACAGAGGACGAACGAGTGTAGTGTAAGCTGTCTGTTTAGTGGACTTGTTGCATCTTCTAAGTGTCCTGCCAATGAAACGCAACCTTTGGCTCGCCTTCCCGACAATATTATCTATGTGGTCCTTCCAACTGAAGTTGTTCGTAATTTTAACACACAGGTACTTAGTTGATTTGTCAGCCTTGAGAATTGTACTATTTATCGAGTAATCGAATTCCAACGGATTTCCTTTGGAACTCATGTGGATCATCTCACAATTTTCGTTATTTAGCGTCAACTGCCACCTGACACACCATACAGCAATCTTTTCTAAATCGCTTTGCAACTGATACTGGTCTTCGGATGACCTTACTAGACGGTAAATTACAGCATCATCTGCGAACAATCTAAGAGAACTACTCAGATTGTCACCCATGTCATTTATATAGATCAGGAACAGCAGAGATCCCAGGACGCTTCCCTGGGGAACACCTGATTTCACTTCAGTTTTACTATATGATTTGCCGTCTATTACTACGAACTGCGACCTTCCTGACAGGAAATCACGAATCCAGTCGCACAACTGAGACGATACCCCATAGCTCCGCAGCTTGATTAGAAGTCGCTTGTGAGGAACGGTGTCAAAATCTTTCCGGAAATCTAGAAATACGGAATCAACTTGAGATCCCCTGTCTATAGCGGCCATTACTTCGTGCGAATAAAGAGCTAGCTGCGTTGCACAAGAGCGATGTTTTCTGAAGCTATGCTGATTACGTGTCAATAGATCGTTCCCTTCGAGGTGATTCATAATGTTTGAATACAGTATATGCTCCAAAACCCTACTGCAAACCGACGTCAATGATATAGGTCTGTAGTTAAATGGATTACTCCTACTACCCTTCTTGAACACTGGTGCGACCTGCGCAATTTTCCAATCAGTAGGTACAGATCTATCGGTGAGCGAGCGGTTGTATATGAGTGCTAAGTAGGGAGCTATAGTATCAGCGTAATCTGAAAGGAACCTAATCGGTATACAATCTGGATCTGAAGACTTGCCCGTATCAAGCGATTTGAGTTGCTTCGCAACCCCTAAGGTATCTACTTCTAAGAAACTCATGCTAGCAGATGTTCGTGTTTCAAATTCTGGAATATTCCATTCGTCTTCCCTGGTGAAGGAATTTCGGAAAACTGCGTTCAATAACTCCGCTTTAGCGGCACAGTCGTCGGTAACAGTACCATCGACACTGCGCAGCGAAGGTATTGACTGCGTCTTTCCGCTTGTGTACTTTACATACGACCAGAATTTCTTCAGATTTTCTACCAAATTTCGAGACAATGTTTCGTTGTGGAACCTATTAAAGGCATCTCGCATCGAAGTACGTGCCAAATTTCGCGCGTCTGTAAATTTTAGCCCATCTTCGGGATTTCGCGTTCTTCTGAACTTCGCATGCTTTTTCCGTTGCCTCTGCAACAGCGTTCGGACCTTTTTTGTGCACCACGGGGGATCCGTTCCATCTCTTATCAATTTATGAGGTATGAATATCTCAATTGCTGTTGCAAGTTCTCGTCTACATTCGCATAGTCAGTTCGGAAGGAATGGAAATTGTCTTTTAGGAAGGCTTCTAGTGACACTTTATCCGCTTTTTTAAATAAAATTATTTTGCGTTTGTTTCTGATGGATTTGGAAGAAACTGTATTGAACCTAGCTACAACGACCTTGTGATCACTAATCTCTGTGTCAGTCATGATGCTCTCTATCAGCTCTGGATTGTTTGTGGCTAAGAGGTCAAGTGTGTTTTCGCAACCATTTACAATTCACGTGGGTTCGTGGACTAACTGCTCGAAATAATTTTCGGAGAAAGCATTTAGGACAATCTCGGAAAACGTTTTCTGCCTACCACCGGTTTTGAACAAGTATTTTTGCCAACATACCGAGGGAAGGTTGAAGTCCCCACCAACTATAACCGTATGAGTGGGGTATTTATTTGTTACGAAACTCAAACTTCCGCTGAACTGCTTCGCAACTGTATCATCGGAGTCTGGGGGTCGGTAGAAGGAGACAATTATTAACTTAATTCGGCTGTTAAGTATAACCTCCACCCATACCAATTCGCACGGAGTATCTACTTCGACTTCACTACAAGATTAAACCACTACTGACAGACACAAACACTCCACCACCAATTCTGCCTAATCTATCTTTCCTGAACACCGTCTGAGACTTCGTAAAAATTTGTGCAGAACTTATTTCAGGCTTTAGACAGCTTTCTGTACCTATAACGATATCAGCTTCTGTGCTTTCTATTAGCGCTTGAAGTTCAGGGACTTTTCCAGCGCAACTACAACAATTTACAACTATAATTCCGACTGTTCGTTGATCCAAGCACGTCCTGTAATTGCCATGCACCCTTTGACATTGCAGCCCACCCCGTAGTTTTCCGAGGCCTTCTAACCTAAAAAACCGCCCAGTCCACGCCACACAGCCTCCGCTACCCGTGTAGCCGCCAGCTGAGTGTAGTGAACTCCTGACCTATTCAGCGGAACCCGAAACCCCGCCACCCTATTGCGCAAGTCAAGGAATCTGCAGCCA
The DNA here is from genome assembly GCF_023897955.1 of Schistocerca gregaria. Classification (NCBI taxonomy): domain Eukaryota; kingdom Metazoa; phylum Arthropoda; class Insecta; order Orthoptera; family Acrididae; genus Schistocerca; species Schistocerca gregaria. The sequence continues at coordinate 544,662,447 of NC_064923.1, forward strand.
ACACGGTCGCAAAACCGTCTGAGCCTCTGATTCAGACCGGTGACGTTAAGACCCCTGGTATAGATGCTACAATGATTTAGAATTTGCTATTGCAATTTCGTAACAAGCATCGAGTGAAATCATACCCAACACACGTAAGGATGATTTTGTAGAGGCAAGTAAAGTACTGTAGCTCTGTTCTGACAAGATAGAGGTCATCTTTTTACACTTCATCTCTAAATTACTCTTGTTACGTTACACCACTGACCAGCCTGAAATTATGACTATCTATCTCATAGCCGATGTGTCCATCTTTGGCATAGAATAACAGCGGCGACATCTCGTGGCATGGAAGGAACTAGGCCTGGAGGGTTTTGGCACCAAATATGCACACACTAGACACCTAATTCTCGAAAATTCAAGGGAGCTGGGCAATGAGCTTTGACGCCACGTTCAATATCATCCCAGAGGTATTCGATCGGGTTCAGATCTGGAGAGTTGGGGGGCCACCACATCAATTGGAACTCGCCACTGTGTTCCTCGAACCATTCCATCACAATCCTAGCCTTGTGACATGGCGCATTATCTTGTTGAAAAATTCCACTGCCTTTGGGAAACATGATCGTCGCGAAAGGGGGGCGTGGTCTGCAACCAGTGTACCTTACAAAAATCAAATGGCTCTAAGCACTATAGGACTTAACATCTGAGGTCATCAGTCACCTAGACTTAGAACTACTTAAACCTAACTAACCTAATGACATCACACACATCCATGCCCGAGGCAGGATCCGAACCTGCGACCGCAGCAGCAGCGCGGTTTCGGACTAAAGCGCCTAGAACCGCTCGGCCACTATACGTTACACGTTGGGTGTCATGGTACCTACAACAGATCCACTGGAGCCATGGACGCCCTTGAGGATGTTCCCCCAGAGCATAACGGAGCTGCCACCAGCTTGTCTCCGTTCTTCAGTACAGGTGCGAAAGAGCTGCTGTCCTGGAAGACGACGGATTCGCGACCTCACGTCGGCATGATGATGAAGGTAACGATATTCATCAAACCATGCAAAACACTGTCACTGCGCCAACGTGCAGTGCCGATGGTCATGCGCCCATTTTAGTCGTAGCTGCCGATGTCGTGGTGTTAACATTGGCACACATGTATAGGTCGTCGGCTGCAGAGGCCCATCGTTAGGAGTGTTCGGTGCACTGTGTGTTGAGACACAGTTGTACTCTGCCCAGTATTAAAGACTGATGTTAGTTCCACCACACTTAGCCGCCTGTCCTGTTTCACCAATCTGTCCAGCCCACGACGTCCAACATCTGTAATGAGGGGTGGCCGCTCAACCCCACGATGTCTGGACGTGGTTTCATCTTGGTTTCGCCACGTGCTGAGGGCACTCACCACAGCACTCCTCGACTATCCGACTTGCCCTTGGTCAAACTCAGGTAGATGATTCGCCTTCCCCATTCTACACGCTCACTGATGCTACAAGCATCGTGCGTGTGTTTGACTTTGTCATTCTTCACTGAGGTGCACGAGAAAGACACACCATGGCGCGTACGTCACAGCAAGTGACACTGCAGCTCTTACGAGTTCCAGCAGCTGTCTGCAGTGGGGAGCAAGTAACTATTTCAGACAAGTGTAACAACTGTTGGCTGCGCGTTTAACCGCATGCAACTTCTCAATAGCACACGGAAAAGTGAGAATCTTTCTTTCTTTTTCTTGTGCCTTTATCCCGCAGTTTCGCAGCGGCGGCATGGATAGGTTCGGATTTGGTCAGGTTAATGTTAAGGGATGGCCAGATGCCTTTCCTGCCACCACCCTGTACCACCTGGGATGGAATTAGTGCACCCCAGCAGTCTGCGTCTAGTGTAATCCATGGAATAGTGTGAACGTGTCCAGATGTCTGCGAGTCGTGTAACTGAGGCGGGACGTTGGGACCAGCCCAGTATTCACCTAGTGGGATGTGGAAAACCGCCTAAAAATCACATCCAGGCTGGCGTGCACACCGACTCTCGTCGTTAGTCCGCAGGGCGAATTCGGTCCGGGTCCGGCGCGCCTACCCGAGTCCAGGAAGCAGCGCATTAGCGCTCTCGGCTAACCTGACGGGTCGGCGGCTAACCTGGCGGGTCGACAAAGTGAGTATCTTTCCAGTTAAATATTGATTTGCCGTGTGTCCTGCACGGAGCCGAGTGTACGCGAAGTGTGGTGGACAAGACGACTATTATGACGTCAAAAGTTCATTGCAGGGCCTTATATCTCGTTGGCCCCGATTCTTAGCCAGGTGACGCTGCTGTCGCCTAGACGGGTTTATATCGATAGGAGGTCGATGGTCATAATGTTCCTGCTGATCAGTGTATTATACTAGTAAGTGAAAGAAGTGTAACAACAACTATGTCCCTGAAAGCAGTGTCCCAAGGTCTTCCACTATCAGTTCGACACAATATCTTGACTGCCGCCTTCTTTAGAACAAATAGGGACTCCTTTTTTTTTCTACGTTGTCACAACTCACGTTGGATATTTACTGAAAGTATGCTAGCAATCCCCCGACACCAGATCGAATAGATTTCGTTATTTTGGTTAGCTCTTTGTGGTAAACAGTTAGCAACGAAATTTTTCTTTTTTTTATTATGTGCCATTTCCCTTTTCGCCATAGGTTCATCCGCTGGTAATTTCTCAGTTAAAAACCTCTAAGCAGCTGCCTTCTTATCCCTATCGCTGTATTCCGTGCTTTTAATTTTCAATAAACATGTATGACTCCTCCACATTTCGGTGAATTCGGCAATAAATTGTCTAGGACACTGACGTGTATCTGCCGTTTTAAAATTCGTTCTGCACACACAAACGAGAAACACCTGACTGAACGAATAGCTGGCTATACACATTTTAGTGTCAGATTTGCGGCGAACTCGTCTCCACACGCTCCAACTTCTCTACGCGGATGCGATTTGAAATTTGAACCCGCAGATTACAGCGGTGTCGCTCAAACCTCCAAATCCAATATCCACGTTTGTGTACATCTCATGTCTGCGCAAATCTCCTGTTGACATGCGCCGATCTGTCTGCGCAGATGCATGTGCGTAGACAATTACGCACACAGATCGTTGCCTGGGGACGGACCTTGACGCCAGCGGTCTAACAAAGTGGTTAACTATTGCGCATCGCGGCTCCTTGGGGTGTCGGGACCTTACGATAGGGACGTCGCGATGGTTTCATAAAAATAATAATTTTATTTGCTTGCTGAAAAGTAGACCACATGACAATCGTATTCTTGTAATTATTTATGGCATATGAAGTTCAGAACTAAAATATCAAATCTACCAAAGCAGTTCACTGTGACTCTCCAAAATTCTCTAGAAAATCTACTTTGAAGTTTTCCGAAAGTCGTTAATACCGTGAAACAAGTTCGATATCTTCGACAGACACTATGGCGCTGTGGCTGAATCAAGGCCCCACAGTCCCGTAAGTGGTCCGTGGTGAGCGAATATCGGTCACTGTGGTGGTAAACTTACGCGCGAGATCTCCTCTTGCTCGCCCATCATTGTCCTTAAAGTTCTCTAATTGAAATAAAATATGACAAGCCCTATGCTTTACAAAAATAATTTACATTCTGCTGTATATGGTGCGCCAACGGCTTTGCCGTTGTGGCAATATCGGGTACTGCCAGATCACAGAAGTTAAGCGCTGTCGGGCTTTGGAGGGCTGGCCGTCCGAGCTGCCGAGCGCTGTTGGCAAGCGGAGTGCACCCAGCACTTGTGAGGTCAATTGAGGAACTCCCTGACTGGAAGAAGCGACTCTGGCCAAGAAAACTTACAACAGCTGGGAGAGCGGTGTGCTGACCACATGCCTCTCCATAGCCACATCCAGTGACGTCTCTCGCCTAAGGGTGAGACGGCGGTCGGTTGGTACCGTTGGGCATTCCATAGCCTCTTGGGACCGAGTGTATATGTTTAGGAAACCGAAAAACAGATAGAACAGCAGCATCTTTCCGCCTTCTGCTATTTACACTGTTCGCAAGGAAACAACTTCCCTTGAAATTTTCCGAAAATAGAAAATGTTTTCCTGTTGTTCGGAAACCTTGCCTCCTGAAAGCATTTAACCATTTTTCTAAACAGGGAACTGCAATTAAATGCACGTTGATTATATGATTACGTTGTAGAGATATTTATCAGACAAGTGCATTAACATACAAAAGTCTAAAAACATACACGAACCTATGAAAGGTTGGATTGGTACCTTTATCGAAATTATTTGTGCGATTAAACGCTGCGCAACTCTTCACCAGTTTTCACATAAACTGGAATGTACAGACAGTACAATTACGACCAACAGATTCAGTGTACAAGGTGTTACACAATTTATGTTGTACACTTCAAGAGTTTGTCGGGGGGACTTAGTAGATCAAGTTATGCATAGGAATCCATGTCCGGAAACATCATCCAACGACGCTATAGGACGTCATAATTCCAAGCGCTGGCTAGCGTAAATGTATATACACACAGTGTGATTAAAAAAAAAGTGTTTCAAATGGCTCTGAGCACTATTGGACTCAACTGCTGTGGTCATTTGTCCCCTAGAACTTAGAACTACTTAAACCTAACTAACCTAAGGACATCACACACATCCATGCCCGAGGCAGAATTCGAACCTGCGACCGTAGCAGTCGCACGGTTCCGGACTGCGCGCCTAGAACCGCGAGACCACTGCGGCCGGCACAGTGTGATTCCGTGACGATGTTACAAACTTTCTAGAATCATGGAGAAGGATAAATTACCAATTTGAAGTAAGGATCCCCGTACCGTAAAAGCACGAGTCGAAAGTTATAAAGAAGACTGTTTTGATACCTCTGGCCGTCGGATACATGTACTGATACTGCTGTTGCTAAATAGTAGGATAGGCAATTTTCAGAGGTAATATGAACCAATGAAAAGGATTAGAATTTTCTGTAGATAACAGCCTAATATTCTAGAACAAAAACGTGGATGATAAAGATAGACATCACGTTCTCCTTCTCTTCAGGTGGTTTTAGAAGGCAATGACTTTGAGTTGAGTGAAGAAATAAAGTCTGTGTTTGTGGACCAGTTAATTAAACAGAACATTCCATAAGAAGTTGATCAACACAAATTCATCAAAAATCCTTTCACTAAAGAGCGTACCACTGAAGAACAAGAGCGTTTAATTGATATTTCTTTAGTCTGCATAATGAAACCGTAGTTTGTTTCCTCGTCACTGCTTATAATTTTGGAGCTTGGTGAAGCATGAATATCCATAAGAAGGTAACAAGCCCCTACGAGTTTTGATACCTTTTGCAACATGCTACTTACGTGGGGTAGGTCTTCCAGCGTTGTCAGTCATCAACATGAAATGCAGGTCGCAAATTGACGTGCACAAAGAGATGCAAATCACAATTTCCAATCTTGTGCCGAAATTTGAAGAACTGATAATGGAGTAGCTAGCTCAGTCTCCTTTTCGATTTCGTTGCAAGAATAAGGTACAATAACATTTAAAGTTGATATAAAGGGTCCAACAGTTAATAAAGAAATGACTACTCATAGTCATTTTTTTTGAAGCTTCAGTTTATTTACCCCACAGTTCAAAAGTCAAGTGTAATGCGGAAAGGAGTAGCAGGTGTCTAAATTCAGGTCAAGGGAGCTATGGGCGCAAAAAGTTTTAAAACCACTGGTCTCACAAAGATCCGTTGACAATCCCACTGTGTGCCTGGTAGGTCCCTCCTCTCCTTTCATCAGCATGCTAACTCGACTAGCCCCGTTCCCATCTAGTATTAGTAGTGGTATAGTGTACCCTCCGCCACACAACGAACGGTGGCTTGCGGAGTATGTATGTAGATGTAGATGACTGCTGGGTACATCACCATGACCCCGAAGCAAAGGGAGAAAGCAAGCAAGCAAGCTGCGGAAACACATGGATTCACCACCGCCGAAAGAGGCAAAGTGCCAGTCTTCATCACCGAAGGTGATGCTGTTTTTTTTTCAGAATGTCATGGTGTGATGCTAACGAATTATGCTCGCAAGGTGTAAACCGTCATAGGAATCCAGTACGCTGTCAATACGAAGCGTTGCGGGAAGTTGTCCAAAGAGGTTTCTGATCAACGACAACGCCGTCTCTCATTAAAATTTTGCCTCCTTCCCCGTATTCTTCTAAAAAGCTAACGAGTGACTTCTTCCCCTTTCCTCAGATGAAGAAACCATTGTGTGGCAGTTATTTCCAGTATTTCGCAATGGAACGCTTTTTGAACAGACAAAATGCATGGTTCTGGGACCAAGATCTATGCCAAGTCTTCCATTGTTGAAAAGAACGTGTCACACTGAGGCATGAATATGAAGGGAAATAATAATGGAATAGAACCATCACCAGTTTTCATGATCGCCGCTTGGTTTTTTGATGTGTTGTTAAGCCTCGTTGCAATTGAATAGTATGTAATTCATCCTGTAGTCCTCATTAATCACTAAAAATCTGGATCTCAGATTTTCATTTCTACGCGTACATGTAGAGTGGAGAGCTACATCGAACCAGTCTTCGGACAGAAGATGACAATAACAACAACAACAACAGCAGCAGCAGAAATAATACTTTAAACTGTTATTACTGCCTCTCATAATTTGACAGTGAAGAGAGTGCGACAGTGTAACAACGCTGGGAAGCATAAAGATAAAAAAAACTGTCATACGAAGTTGTTGAGGCTTTCTAGACGACTTATTCGCGTGTTGGCTGTTTGATTTTTACCTGGGATCCTCGGCCAATCTTTTTCAATGATTTTTCGGATATTTCAGCAGCGCGAGTGGCTGGCGTTGTCGAATTTTCCACAATGTCGCCCACTGGTACTGGCGAAACGTCAAAAAAGTCATTAAATAAACCCAACAGGCATACGTCAATATTATTATAATTTTTGACAATTTATGAACAATCCTACAAACGTCCAATTTTCAAGGTTACATAGATTTGTCATTTATTATTACCTCATTTCTGCCTCAGATCTGTCATTTTTCTTACATCCGTGGCACTCTCCTCCGTTGGTCCACTGCTTCTGCACTATTTGAAACTAACATGTCACGTCCCTGTAGCCACTACAGCAATAAACAGCAAGGTGTCTGGATCAAGCTCCTTAGGTTACTGTGAGTATTTTGACACCTACTCTGAAATCGAAATTGGTATTACTCTGTCAGTACACCAAACATCATCCTGATTTTAAGCGATTTATGAGGATTTACTAGCCCATTGCAACAGGTTGCATACAGGTAAGAAACAAATATTTTCAAGATGCAGAAATACGAGAATGTAAAATCAGTCACTGATCGCACTGAGCTGCTGTAAGACTTTGGATTGATGATCTCCGTTTAAAGAAACAAAAAACTTCCATATTCTACAACGTAAGCAACCTCAATTTTCCTCACACTCCAACTACAGAAGATGTACCAGATAATCAAAACTGTTAAGTCATCCATTTAAGTACTAAAAGAACTCCGCTAATTTAAATAAAAGGCTTAAATTCAACTATATACTTAGGGATTGTAATTACGAATAGCTTAAAGTGAAACGATCACACTGGTAACTTTGCGATGTATTGACAGAACAGTTAGAAAATGCAGCAGGTCTTCTAACGAGACTCTTTACACTACGCTTGTCCGACCCATCGGGTGTGCTGTTGTGCGGTATGGGATCTGACTCAGATAGCATTGACGGAGGACATCGAAAAAGTTCAAAGAACGGCTGCTCGTTTTGTACCGCGAAATAGGGAGGAGATTGCAACGGATATAGTACACAAATTGGGGTGGCTATCATTAAAACAGGGCGTTTTTCGTTGCGGCAAGATCGTGTCATGAAATTTCAATCCTCAGAGTGTGAAAATATTTTGTTGGTGCCCACCTACATGGTTGAGGAACGATCCTCATAATAAAATAAGAGAAATCGGAGATCGCACGGAAAGATTTTAGTGTTCGTCTCTCACGCGCGCTGTTCTAGAGTGGAAAGATACAGAAATTGTTAGAAGGCACTTAATTTTGAATTGCAGAGTAAACATTTAGATGTAGGTGTAGAACGCTACTGTGGCCATGCAGTGTTTGAAATACGAACGAAATGGAAAAAGTCATGGGAGGGTTTGTCCCATTTGAAGATGTGCCGTGTACGACGGCCGAATGCTGTGTCTACGTGTGGCTTAGGCACCTGTCAAATATGTCTAAAACGGGAGAATGCCGCACAGGACTACTGGGAATGAGCCACGGCGAAGGGATGACGCGTCGCCTACGCAGACCAGTAACTGGCGATCAACAGTCTACACAGAGGCAGGTAACGACGATTTTAAAGTTGGGCTTCAGGAACCCAATTCTACCAGGACCGTACTGACACAAATGAGTTCCAGCAGTCGGTAAGCGGACACAACATAAAGTGACATCCCACAACTTTTGGTGACCCAGTGTATTTATTATGTTTGTAACGTGATAATACATGGGCTTAACAACACATTAGGTGGCCGGCCGCTGTGGCCGAGCGGCTCTAGGCGCTTCAGTCCGGAACCGCGCTGCTGCTACGGTAGCAGGTTCGAATCCTGCCTCGGGCATGGATGAGTGTGATGTCCTTGGGTTAGTTAGGTTTAAGTAGTTCTAAGTCTACGGAACTGATATCCTCAGATGTTATGTGCCATAGTGCTCAGAGCCATTTGAACCATTTGAACACATTAGGTTATGTGGACATAAATGCTATGGAGCATTTGATGTGGGAAAGCGACGTTTGAGTTAAATCAGAGAGTGTCATATAGACTCGTCGCTCTCAAAAGCCATACTTAAACGAACTCCTTGAAAACCAAACACGCACGTACGCACGCACACACACACACACACACACACACACACACACACACACACACACACACGCACACACCATCGTAAGCATTGCAGTGCATAAACTACGTCGTTTTTAATATTCATCATCTACATCTAAATGATTACTCTGCATTTCACATTTAAGTGCTTGGCAGAGGGTTCATCGAACCGCAATCATACTCTCTCTACCATCCCACTCTCGAACAGCGCACAGGAAAAACGAACACCTAAACCTTTCTGTTCGAGCTCTGATTTCTCTTATTTTATTTTGATGATCATTCCTACCTATGTAGGTTAGGCTCAACAAAATATTTTCGCATTCGGAAGGAAAAGTTGGTGACTGAAATTTCGTAAATAGATCTCACCGCGACCGAAAACGCCTTTGCTTTAATGGCTTCCATCCTAACTGGCGTATCATACTGCCACACTCTCTCCCCTATTACGTGATAATACAAAACGAGCTGCCCTTTTTTGCAGCCTTTCGATGTCCTCCGTCAATCCCACCTGGTAAGGATCCCACACCGCGCAGCAATATTCTAACAGACACGCGCGTGTCTCTCACAAACTAGTACGACAATTCAGACTCTCTGCTTGAAATATCTTTCGTACTTAAAAAAAAATTCAGCACAACACTATCACTGTTTTGTCGAGCACGGGCAGACGATTTCTTGATCCGCGTTTAGAGGTTCTACAGAGTATCGTGTGACCATGATAAATCACTCCCAAGACTGCCATTAAGGGCTTGTTTTTGTACTAAGTACGAACACTAACATACAATGCGGCCTATGCTTCACTAATTCAGAGTTCTGCGTGAAGTATCAAAGTAGAGGCGTAAGTTCAAAAAAATGGCTCTGAGCACTATGGGATTTAGCATCTGAGGTCATCATTCCCCTAGAACTTAGAACTACTTAAACCTAACTAACCTAAGGACATCACACGCATCCATGCCCGAGGCAGGATTCGAACCTGCGACCGTAGCGGTCACGCGGTTCCAGACTGAAGCGCCTAGAGGCGTAAGTTGTCGATGCTACAAATGAGAAAAGCTGCACGCTAAATTCCTGCAGCCCTTACCATAGAAGTGGATGCCTGTGGCGCACAGTGTTCACCTCGTCACCTGATCGCCACAACTGAGCGCAAGTCTGCGCGCGCGTGTTCCGGAGCGTGCTTCCAGCGAAGACCGATTCCCTTCTGATTGCTCCGATGCACGCGAGGGCTGTGCGTAAGGCGCAGACGACAGGTGGGCCGCATATGCTCCATTGTGCTCGTAATCTTACGCAAACTCTGCTTGAAACACAAACACGGAGGTGCGTCTCCACGCCACTCCTTGTTTATTTACGACGCTGTTTATATCGCTATTCAACAGTTTGCCTTTGCGACCATTGAAACAATAAGCTGACATCACAAACAGACGAAGGATATGTAAACATTCGCTCGGCATTGATAACGCTATTCTGCACGCCGGTGATGCAGTGACGACATTGTGTCACAAAAACCAGTAAATGTGTTTCTCTAAAGGCCTCGATCTTACGCAACGAAGCTAGATCTGGAGCCCATTCTCTGCAAACCATTCACAGAGAGCGCTGTTCAGTGACGTTAAAGTCAACGAGCACAGAGTTCAAGACTTCATGATCGCCGAGAGAGGAGACGTGACTGATTCGACAGACGTTCTCTGTCTTCTTCTCCACTTCGTTTTTGAATCATACTCTTCCCTTGTTTCCTGAGTTCCAGAAGAAATCCGTTGGAATTGTATTACTCGATAAATAGTACAATTCTCAAGGCTGTTAATTCAACTAAGTACCTCGGTGTTAAAATTACGAACAACTTCAGTTGGAAAGACCACATAGATAATATTGTGGGAAAGGCGAGCCAAAAGTTGCGTTTCATTGGCAAGACACTTAGAAGATGCAACAAGTCCACTAAAGAGACAACTTACACTACTCTCGTTCGTCCTCTGTTAGAATATTGCTGCGCAGTGTGGGATCCTTACCAGGTGGGATTGACGGAGGACATCGAAAGGGTGCAAAAAAGGGCAGCTCGTTTTGTATTACCACGTAATAGGGGAGAGAGTGTGGCAGATATGATACGCTAGTTGGGATGGAAGTCATTAAAGAAAGACGTTTTTCGTCGCGGCGAGATCTATTTACGAAATTTCAGTCACCAACTTTCTCTTCCGAATGCGAAAATATTTTGTTGAGCCCAACCTACATAGGTAGGAATGATCATCAAAATAAAATAAAAGAAATCAGAGCTCGAACAGAAAGGTTTAGGTGCTCGTTTTTCCCGCGCGCTGTTCGGGATTGGAATGGTAGAGAGATAGTATGATTGTGGTTCGATGAACCCTCTGCCAAGCACTTAAATGTGAATTGCAGAGTAATCATGTAGATGTAGATGTAGATGAATCGACGATGAATAGAAATATGTGGAAAACGTAGCTGTAGCAAGATGTAGTATGTAGGACACGTGTTAAGAACTGAGATAATAGCTTCCATGGACCTAGAGGGAGCCGCAGATGACCAAAGTTGCAAATGAAAACAGAGATTGGGATATATCCAACAATGAATTGAAGATATTGAGAGTAAGTTCTACTCTGAGAACAAGAGACTAGTACTGCAGTGGGAATCATAGCAGGTTTCATTAAACCAGTCAGAAGACTGATGACTCAAAGAAATGTTAGCTTTGCGCATGTTTTTGAAATTTGCCAGCAACGTGTTGGTTTCTTACCGATTACGCACTGTTCTTCTTCTTTCTGGGTTTGATTTTGACTCTTGCAATTTCAAATGGCATGGCAATTTATTACACAAATGTGGCATGACTGTCGAAAACATTGAAGAAAGCTATAGATTGCCCTTAGGTGTGTAAAGGATACATTAAAGACACGAAAACTGAGGTGAAACTACCAACGACACTACTACCGCCTCACCTCGTTATCACCATAAATTAAGAACCTAAGCCATGGTGCCATGTATACTTAACCGATGTTCATTTTTCTTTGATTCACGTAAAGACACACATTCATACACCAATTATCATCCTTCGCTGCCTTGTTCATGGCAATATTAAGATATAGCAGATTAAGCACTTTTATGTGCTTTCTAGCATTACCTACGTTTGTTTCAGTGTTGTATAATTTCATCTTGGCATTAGATTAATTTTCAAAATCTTGTTAAGACACTCTGGACGTCTTTGTGGAATCAGAAACAACTGGAATGAGGAAACTTCGCATTGAAACGTACAAGGCGAGTACATGGCAACTCGAACTTTTCATTTCTAGTTAGTTAGTTAGTTACATGTTCTATAGATCATTTGAATGGTTCGTTTATCTAAATGCTGTGGAACGAGCAAGTTTACAGGATTATGTTGTTAGTGTTCATGCAACTACACTTTTATTTACCTTTTATTTTTGCCTTTTTCAAGTCAAAATATCTTACTCTACTTCCTAGAAATTAACTTTTCTACGTAATAGACTCTGAGTTTAATTTTTATTTACTTCACGATCTGACACAGTCCACCTTACAATTTTGTGTTTCTGGCATTATTTAGTGAAGATAATAACTCTCATATAAGAAGCTACCTGTTTCTCAATTTTACATGTGTTTACTCCATACAGTTTCTTTTACCTAGCTCATGAAAAAAGAAAAAAAAAACATAGCAAGACCCGGAAGGTGGTTAGTAAACGTTGCCTCCCAGGCCGATTCATCGTCTGGGAAATATTTGCTACCTCGTGGCTAAAAACGGAAAATGAATCTCATTGTTCAGGAAGGCAACATCCTCACTACAAAACAATGAACAAGCCTGGGGAACACCTGGTCATCATTCACAATGAACGACAAACACTGATAAATAGGAATAAGTCTTAAAGCGTCTGAGTAAATGGAATTTATATCTCGAGATATGCAGTGCCCCTCCGTTAAGAAATATCCTCAGTGCTCTAAAAACGGTACAAATGGCTCTGAGCACTATGGGACTTAACATCTGAGGTCAGCAGTCCCCTAGAACTTAGAACTACGTAAACCTAACTAACCTAAGGACATCACACACATCCATGCCCGAGGCAGGATTCGAACCTGCGACCGTAGCGGTGGCGCGGTTCGAGTCTGTAGCGCCTAGAACCGCTCGGCCACCCCGGCCGGCTCACTTCACACTTCCATGCAAGTCCTCTCATTTACAGAATGTGGGATTAGACTTTCTGGTTCTGCCATTAGCTGGTGCAAAATATAGCCTAAAAGAGCACTCTCAGAATCTGTACATGTAAATATAAGAGTTCGGGACAATAGAAATGTTTTTTAATAAACATAGGAGAAACGCACATGGCAAGATACAAATAGAATTTATTTCGCTGCACACAGATATAACTCAAAATCGTGTATGTACTGTTATTTTCTCAGCACCGTGTGTCAACATTAAAATGTTGACTGTAAGTTAAAACCATTAAGGAGGTTTGAGTTTAATTGGCTCTGAGCACTATGCGACTTAACTTCTGAGGTTATCAGTCGCCTAAAACTTAGAAATAATTAAACCTAACTAACCTAAAGACATCACACACATCCATGCCCGAGGCAAGGTTCGAACCTGCGACCGTAGCGGGCGCACGGCTCCAGACTGTAGCGTCTAGAACCGCACTGCCACTCCGGCCGGCCTGAGTTTAATTGGATGACCGAGTAACTTGCTTTACGGATCCTGTCAAGGATGAAAACTGATTCACGTGTGAAAAATAGAATTGACACAATCGGCGATTAAATTATTGGCACACATATCGCAGAGGATATGTGATGAACTCGCACTTCACGTGCGGCGTTACCCCAATCGCATGCGCGACGTGAGATGATAGCACCGCCCAGTGATCTCCCGCCATAAGTCCAAACGAAAAGAAAGAACGAGCATTATAACATCCCAAGCATTACTATGAATGTTGAACTTCGTTCTCCGTATATCCTCCTTATGACACTACCATGAGCAATAACATACGGAACACATATTCATTTATTGCCTCATGTGTTCACAGTATCACGCTATCAAGAAATACTTATGTGTCTTGTCATACATATTCGGACAATGCAATCTAGTTTATTCAAAACATCAAAACATTGCTATCTAATAATCTATAAGGTACTTCTTTCTTATCAGACTGCTACTGAGTTGTCCGAGAACTAAAGAAATCGAGCACTGCAAGAAATATTTTCTGCAACGCACTCGCGCCGCAAAGCTGAACGTGCATATGCCTCGTACAGTAGCTCCATTGTTACGTAGCCAACTTTTTTGTACCACCTATTTTTAGATCATGAGTCTTCCTAGGGAAAGAGAAGCTTGATGACAAATCCTGGTCGTTCGTGGTGGGGCTTTCACGATGGGTCAGCTCACCTTCCACAGAAAAGAAACAGCCAGCTATAAAATACCCAGTAATAAGCCTCGGTGTTCGGATGGTTCTAATGGAATTCGACAACGGCAGCGGAAATGGACGTTGTGCTTTGGTGTGTGGATTATACGGTGCATCCAGAATAAACAACAAGAAGCGTTAACAGATAGACAGCACAATATTTTGTTTCCGTTTTTTCTGAAACAAAAAAGGAAGGTATGGATTGTGATTAAGTGATGGAGTTTGCCTATTATTTTAGCGAAGTGGACAAAAACTATAGGGCGAGAGCAGGAGTATCCACTACTCTAAATAAACGGTGATCAAAATGTGTAGCCTAGTGGAAAGTGGTTATGAAAGGTTGACAAAGTTCAGTCTGAGAGCTAGAATCATGAGTATAGTGATAGTGGGAGTGTACACCCCTACTGAAGATGTGTCCTTGGACGTAATAGATGCTCACAGAGACTATAAACGTCGTTTCAACTGGCCATGAACTGATACCGGCGGAAGATATTAGTGGCACAGCAGGAAAAGAGAGGAATAGTAAGCCTATTTGGATGTGTGAAGAGGATGCTAGGAACGAGAATGGAAAAATGTTGATGGATTTACTGGAGCAATACGAATTACAAGTGGAAAACACATTCTTTGCTCCCAATAATATTCGTAAATTTACTTGATATTACCATGCAAGAGAGCAGAAATCAAGTATTGATTATCTCATCTTGAAGCAAAAGGCTAATTTGAAAATTGGGGATTCAGATTCGAAGAGGGGCAGCCTGTGGAAGTGATCATCATGTAGTGGAATATAAGATTTGTATCCCCTATACATACAGGAATATTGGTGAACAGGACAGGACGCAGAGTGCTGTCCAACCTGAGATCACAAATCGACAGTCTAAGGGAAGACAGTAATAAATAGGTATACCAACATCGACTGTCAAAAAACTGGAGAGTGTAGAGAGAACAGGAGAAGAGGAATATGAGCGTATAAAGAAGGCCATGAATGAAGCAGCAAAAGAAGCCCTTCGAGAATATGAAAAAAAGAAGAAATCAGTTTCGTGGGATGTTCAAATACCAGGGATGATTCGAAGGGAGAAAGAAGCTTATTTAACGTTCCTAATTAAGAATGGCATTCAAAGTAGACACAGATATAGGACACTAAATAGAAAAGTAAAAATAGACGCGTTAAAAAGGAAAAACCAGGTAAGGGAAGAAAGATGTGAATATGTAGAGAGGATGACTGGTGGAGCACACAGTGCTGAGGCGTGGAGAACAATCAAGTCAAAGGAAGAGTCAAATAGTGACAAGTTACATCTAATGTTAAACATGGTCAATGGAAAAAGTATTTTCAGGATTTATTCCAGTAAAATCGGCACGAATTGTTACATAAATGCGAGGGGAAGAGGAGGAGTTATAGCCTTTACATACAGAAAGTCTTCAACAGGCTGTAAGGAACTGTACGATAAAGAAGGCACTAGGATATGAATCAATATATCCAGAGCTGTTGACTCTTGGAAAGCGTACTAGATGAAGAAGACGTTCCATTGGAATGAACATGTTACGTAACACAAGTGCATAAGAAACGGTCATGTAATGACCCAAATAATTGCAAGGGATTGGCAGTGATCCCTTTCATTGGACAACTGTACTCGAAGATACTTAAAATCTGGTGGAGAATGAAACAAGTCACAAGCCGCAAGTAGAGCAAGCAGGATTCCGAACAGTAAGGTCGGTAATGGACAACATTATCACCTTAAAACTAACATGCGAAAAACAATCAAAAGTTGGACTAGAGAATTGCATTGATTGAGCTGGAAAGGGTATATGATAATATTCCCACCAACAGACTGTAAGAAAAGTTAAAAATGGCTTAATCACTATAATGAAAGAATTCAGTCTTGTGGACACTTCTTACCACTGTGATATGGTCTTCACGTAATATTGTTTACGATCTCATTCTTCCTCTTATTCAGATTTGCACCTGATGATGTAATTTAAATTACGAAACCCGTCGTGCCTTTAACAAATGATTTGTAGCAGACAGAGTTGAATTAAAGCCTACTAAAGGTTGCTATGAAATTGTGTGATAATAACACAGTGACAGTAAGGATTGGGAATAGTTGTACAGAAAAACTGGAGCTGCAATAATATTTGCCACAGGGAAGTGGGCTGTCACTGGCCCTCTGTAAGCTGTGTCTAGGAGCAAATCTGTAGATGTGGCATAGGAAGTGCCAGGCTATGGGAATGACAGTAGAGGGCAGCAAGATATTTAGTCTGTATTTTGCAAATGACCAGACTGTATTATCAGAAGAAGAATATTATCTGAATTATGTGATAAGAAAGTTTAAAGAGGAATACAATAAGGCTGGTATGAAGATGAACGTGAAGAAATGTGAGTACTTGGTCTTGCAACGGGAATGGTAAATAAGTTGAAGGTAACTAGAGGTGTAGAAAAGGCAAAATACATTGAGGTGTCATTTAACAAACACGGCACAAATAATGATGCAATCACTAGTAGTATTAATAAAGAATGGATAGTAACAAGGGCACTGAACTCTGTTTTTTGGAACAAAAAGAATAACAACGATGAAGAGAATGAATAACATTATAGTCCAGAGTGTAGTTTTCAACGAAGCATAAGCCTGGGACGTTAGCAATGGAAGACTAGCCAGGCACGAGTTGGACTCACGCACTGAGGGTTCCGTAGAAACTTAATTATGTACACTATGTGATGAAAATTATCAGGACACCTGGCTGAAAATGACTTACAAGTACTTTTTTCGCGCCCTCCATCGGTAATGCTGGAACTCAGTATGGTATTGGCGCACCCTTAGCCTTGATGACAGTTTCCACTCTCGCAGGCCTACGTTCAGTCAGGTGCTGGAAGGTTTCGTGACGATTGGCAACCCATTCTTCACGGATTGCTGCACTGCGGAGAAGTATCGATGTCGGTCGGTGAGTCCCGGCACGAAGTCTGAGTTCCAAAACACTCCAAAGGTGTTCTGTAGGATTCAGGTCAGGACTCTTTCCAGGCCAGTCCATTACAAGGATGTCATTGTCGTGTAACCACTCCGCCACAGGCCGTGCGTTATGAACAAGTGCTCGATCGTGTTGAAAGATGCAATCGCCATCACCGAATTGCTCTTCAACAGTGGGAATCAAGAAGCTTAAAACAACGATGTAGGCTTGTGCTGCGATAGTGCCACGGAAAGAAAACAAGGGGTGCAAGCCCCCTCCATCAAAAACAGGACCACACCATAATGGCACCGCCTTCGAATTTTACTGTTGGCACTGCACACGCTGGCAGATGACGTTCACGGGACATTCGCCATACCTACACCCTGATATCGAATCGCCACTTTGTGTACAGGGATTCGTCACTCCACACAACGTTATTCCACTGTTCAATCGTCCAACGTTTACTCTCCTTACACCAAGCGAGGCGTCGTTTCGCATTTACCGGCGTGATGTGTGGCTTATGAGCAGCCGCTCGACCATGAAATCCAAGTTTTCTCACCTCCCGCCTAACTGTCATGGTACTTGCAGTGTATCCTGATGCAGTGTAGAATTCCTGTGTGATGGTCTGCATAGATGTCTGCCTATTACATATTACCACCATCTTCAACTGCCGGCGGTCTCTGTCAGTCCATAGACGAGGTCGGCCTGTACGCTTTTGTACTGTACGTGTCCCTTCACGCTACGACTTCACTATCACATCGGAAACAGTGGACCTAGGGATGTTTAGGAGTGTGGAAATCTCGCGTACAGACGTATGACGCAAGTGACACTCAATCACCTGGCTCGAAGTCCGTGAGTTCCGCGGAGCGCCCCATTCTGCTCTCTCACGATGTCCAATAATACAAGGTCGCTGATGTGGAGTACCTGGCAGTAGGTGGCAGCACAACGCACCTAATTTGAAAAAGAATGTTTTTGGGGATGTCCGGATACTTTTGATTAGATAGTGTATATAGACAATTCATATATTCCGGAAATCGAAAATCTCTATCATCTTTGTATGTTATCGACATTGATATTGGGAAGATTCCAGAGATATTCAGGAATGTTTTAATTTCAATAATACAAATGTGACATAAAGTCATGCAGGAGGCAAGTGACCATTATTGTAATAATCAGCAGTTCTCCATTAAGTCTGGTTGGGTCGCAATGGTAAAAGTCAAATATCGTGCAAGGAATGACCTTACTGCTCATACAACGCGTTTTGGAATTTATTCATCGTCAGACATTCAGGAGTGATTAATGCACGTAGATATGGCGCTGGATATCTGATGATGGATAAATTCCGGAACACGTCATATGAACAATGAAGTCATTCCTGGCCTGATGTTTGACTTTTACCACTGCGACGGAGTCAACCTGAATGCAAAACTACTAGCCGGCCGCTGTGGCCAAGCGGTTCTATGCGCTTCAGTCCGGAACCGCGCTATTGCTACGGTCGCAGGTTCGAATCCTGCCTCGGGCGCGGATGTGTGTGATGTCCTTAGGTTAGTTAGGTGTAGGTAATTCTAAATTTAGGGGACGAATGACCTCAGATGTTAAGTCCCATAGCACTC
Organism: Schistocerca gregaria; assembly: GCF_023897955.1. NCBI lineage: Eukaryota > Metazoa > Arthropoda > Insecta > Orthoptera > Acrididae > Schistocerca > Schistocerca gregaria. Next base: position 544,681,185 of record NC_064923.1, read on the forward strand.
AGTCTTTTTTTTCCAAAACAACTGGTTGTTTTAATTCCAAGTTAGATGTGGGATGATAAGTGACAAAAGAAATATGTTCGTGTGATATAATTACAAGTTAACAATTTTCCGAGTTTTCCTTTTTTCTTGTACTGTGAAATCTAGCTTCTTGACAAATTTCATGATTCTAAGTCACGAGAAAGATGAATGAGATTGCGAATATCAAAAGTGTCCTAAATTGCCTTGTCTTTTGATTGCATTGACTTAGCAGCTCACATTTATTACAGCGCCAAGGTATCATAGACCTCAGTATGTGGTACAAATTTCGACTTGATACGTCTACCCGTTACTGATAAAACGGGGTCTTAACAGACGCTCGAACAGTCAGATAGGAAATGACAAATTTGTTTGGATTTTTTCCCTTTAGTTGTACTGTTAACCTTTCTTTTTTTCAAGTTTCACGATTCTAGGCCAAAAGGTAGTACGTCATAGGCTTTGATGAGTGAGTTTGCGAGTATCAAAATCTGTGACATAAATGGCCGTATCTTTGGACTGCATTGACTTAGAAGCTTCAATTTTTTTGTATAAGGGACTATAAACCTTAGTATGTTACAAATTGCAACGTGATACATCTACCCCTCTTCCTGATAAAAAGGGATATTTGACTGTCGGACAAACAGACAGACGGTCGGATGGACGGATGGGCAACAAAGAGCCCCTATTATGGTTCCGTTTTTACCGATTGGTGTACGGAACCCTAAAAAAAGTATAAACTGTTTGTCAGTGAGATGGATTACTTCAAATGAAGGTCAAGTTGTACTAGGGTGGATCGGATAAAAAAATGACATAATTCGACAAAGGATGAAAATGGATAGGGATATCTGTGACGACATAGAACAAAAACTGGTGATTGTGTTTTGGCCATGTGTATAGAACGACTGCAGACACGATGTCATAAAGGATACTACAATGAATACCATCCCAGCGGAAGAAAAGTGGTCACCCGCGACGCAGCTGGCAAGCTGAGGTGGAAGAAGCAGTGGAAGCAAGGAATATGAACAATGAGGAATTGAAAATAGAAGAGGAAGACAACTGGGGACGGAGAAGTGGCGAGAGGTATAGGTAATCCGCAAGAAGAAGAAGAAGAAGCAGAAGAATTTTTTTGCAGCGCCATCCTTGTATAAAATCTTCTCAGTGTTTAGACTGCTTCAAGTTGGAGTTAAAACTCGACATTTTGGAAGATTATCACCATCTTCTGCGTCAGGAATAACTGTCTACTGTGAGAGAGGTGTTCGCAAGTCGTTGATAGGCTGATCCTGTCCTCCATCTTTTCCTGTCATGTGCTAATCTATAACCAACATTCTCTACAATATATTTGAAACTTCTAATCTTTGTCTGCACCACTATTTTTCCTCTCTGCTGCTTGTTCTAACTCCAGTTTCACTATTCCTGGGTGCCGTAGTATATTCTCTACAAACCAGTCCCTTATCCTGGTAATTGTGTTCCACAGAATTCTTTCCTTTCCTATTATGTTCAGTACTTCTTTACGTTTCGTACTTTATCTGTCCTCGTCATTTTCAACATTCTTCGATAGAACCACGGTTCAAATGCTTCTCGTTTCTTCTTCGTTGGGTTTGCGATTATCCTCATTTCACTTCCATTCATTTCTATATTCCAGATGTTCAGCTCCAGGAACTTCTTCCTCATTTCCAAATAATGTCTTCGCTGTGTGTATGCCTGCACCAGTCCGCTTCTGTTATCATCCTTGCCTCAGCCATACTGTACAATCCTTGCTCCTAGATGACAGAATTCTTTCACTCTTTCCATTACCCTATCGTTCCAGACTTTGATGTTAACAAGTCGTTACTCTCCTTTCTATCATTCTTCATTACCTTCATCTTTGCTTAGTTACTGCTTAATCCATATTCTCATGTCCATTAAAATTATCCGGGCTGTTATGCCGTGGTCGGTTGATGAATTTTGTCTCAATTCCCAACGTTTCGTCTCCGACTGCGAGAGCATCTTCAAGGGGGTCCGTAGGTCGATGGAAGGTCCAACACACCCACTGGCTCGCTACTGATCCAGTCGGTGTGTTGGACCTTCCATCGACCTACGGACCCCCTTGAAGACGCTCCCGCAGTCGGAGACGAAACATTGGGAATTGAGACAAAATTCATCAACCGACCACGGCATAACAACCCGCATAATGTATTGAGACAAAATTCATCAACCGACCACGGCATAACAACCCGGATAATTTTAATGGACATGATATTTCCGGCCGTGAAAGTCTACATTTTAGTATAATTCATGTTCTGTGCTAAAGATGTTGTACATTCCTTTCAAAAGGTCGTTTATGATTTTCCTATATACGGTGAGAAGAGCTACTGTGTGTCTTCTGCAAACCTTAACACCGATATCTGTTTTCTCTGTTCCTTTATGTCTCATCTGAAATTTCCTTTCACTTCCTTCGTATTGTTCCATCAATGTGCAAGTAATAGTCGCTTTATGTGACAAGGGGCATACTATGACACTCTCTAACCAGATATTTCTAAAGCCAGCTAAAATGCTAAAACGTTTCACGAAGCATCTGAAGGCGAATAGTGGTCGAAATATCGAAATATCGAAAATTTACGACCACGATTACCAACGACAACAACAACGCTTTCAAAAAAAAAAAGTAATGACTTATGAAGCGAAGATTTTAAAATATGTTTAATTTCAAACCGCTACACCAATACCACGTTACAGTACTACTGAGTTGCAACAAATATCTATAACTTCCTAACTGCCAGTTTGCGAAACATATCAATAAAATCGATCTTACTTAGTGAAACATTAGCGTGAATATTTCACGCTGTTTTAGGTTTTACTGAGATTGATATGTTTATCTCTTTATCGTACAGGAGGAAGGCAGCCTCGATTTCATGAGTAATGCATTGTCGATGGCTGCTGATCTTTGCTATCTGATCGTCACATGGTCAATTACATGTTATTCTATACATGACAAACCTTGATAGATATGACCAACCGGACACGCTACTTGAAACGAGTGAAGTAATGATTATAAATAGGCGAATCCTCGGAAACGAGACTGAACATGTGAAAACGTTTTACAAACTCCGCTACCAGTCAAAAAATTTGTCACCTATTTAATTTAATTGCTTAGCAACATGTTTCGAGGTTAGACCTCATCATCAGGCTGTAATGGCAGTCCAAAAAACATTCAACACAAGTGAACATAGACATTAAAATTCCTTTGTACAATCTTAGTATATGCTGCAACTAATCTGTGGAGAAAAGAAGGATAACCTATTAAGAGGCGATATCAATTTGTATCTTGGTCTACTGTTCACATCAAAATTTTTTAAATAATCACTCACTTTGTTCTTGCGGTGCGGCAGTCTTGTGTTATTTGTTGAGGTACCTCCATTACAATGGCTCTTTTGGCCTGTTGAATCACGGTATCAAAAATAAGTCAACAGTGCAGAAAATAAGATGACAGCCAAAACAAAGCTTATTTCAATTTGACTATCGATATGTCGATCATGCTGTTGTCAGTCACTTGCAATGAATTCTGTGCGTCTTCTTGTTGCGTCACTGATGCTGGTCGGCGAAATATATTACAAATTCAGATACTGTGACAATTTCATAATAAAAACGACGCTATAAAATTTTTATTTTAAAAATTATAAAGATATTGCTGGCGCCTAAACTCATATATAATCTTGGTGTTCTGTATTTTCTGTTCTAAGAGCACTGAATTGAAACGGGTGAACAAATGACAATTCTTAAACCCTGGCCATTTAATTAATAAGCTCTTTTTCCACTTTTGGCCCTGGGTGAATATTTCAATTTTATTCAAGATGTCCATTTTCCAGGTATTTTCTAAAGTATTAAGTACTTTTAAGGTCGTTGTGTTCTGCAATAATGTGTCTTGTTTTGTTTATATATTTCGGTATAGCTCACTTGTTGTAAGTCTGAAACAGTCAATGTGTTCTTTAAAATTCGTTTTAAATTTTTTCCTGTTTGTCCAATTTTAGTCTTTAATGCAATAACTGCATGTGATTTTATAAATCTCTGATTTGCTCAGTTTCTTTGTTGGTTGAGAGATTTCATGGACCTATTTCGTTATTAAATTGTTCTCGGTGTCAGAAGTTGCCTGTATTTTTAAGCAGTTTGGCTATTTTGTATGAATGACTCCAAAGTATGGTATAGTTACATACTTGGGTTTTTGTGTGTTGCAGGAGATGGTTGTGAGAGTTTATTTGCCTTTGTTATTTGTAAAGCGTTTTAAAAGTGTATCTATTTCATGTTCGAGATAGCTATTGTTGTGGGCAATGTAAATGATAGTGTTTATTTCTGTCTTGTAGTTGGCAGCATAAAGAGGGAATTTCTGTGCTATGTTCAAGAAGGATCTGAATGCACCTTGGAGTTGGTTGGTTTACTGTGCACAATAATGTTCAGGGTCTGGTTTGTATTGGTTATTATCATGTGTAAGATTTTTTTTTTTGATGGTGTTTTTCTGTAAGTTACTGAATGTGTTTAGCAATGTTACTATTTATTTTCTAGTTCAACTGTATTCCGTGAATGTGTCATTATTATAAGTAAAGTAGTGCACAGTTTTGTGGGTGACGTTCTCCTTGTTGGTCAGAAGTTAATGTCATGAAATTAATGAAAATTTCTGCAATAATCCCACTGAGTGATCTACCCATTATTAGTCAAACGTCCTGTTTGTACTTTTTGGTACTGAATGTGAAATAGTGGTGGACCAGAACAAGATCTAGTGTTTCTATTGGGCCAGCTATTTCAGCTGTGGATATGGTTTGATATTTTAGTAAATTATAGTAATTATATCCCTGGATTCTTTGGTGGGTATGCTGCTGCCCCCGTTTACTATGTCTAGGATAATAAACTTTGTGTGGAGTGGAGTTTGAAGTTCTTTGATACATTGGATTGCTTGGTAACTATTTTTCACTGAAAACTGGTTTTGTAATATTAAGTGTAGCTTTCTCATAACTTTGGAGCCTACTCATTGTTAGGCCTACGTCCTGTTTGTTCATTTTGGCACTGAATGTGAAACAGTGGTGTGACAGAACAAGATCTAGTAATTCTATTGGGTCAGCTATTTCAGCTGTGCACATAGTTTGATATTTATGATAAACTTTGTTGGAGCGGGGCTTGAAGTTCTTTGATACCTTGAATTGCTTTGTAACTATTTTTCACTGAAAATTGGTGTGGTAAAATTAAGTGTCGCTTTTTCATAGTTTTGCAGCCTGGAAGATTTATAGCATTAACAGTCAGTCTGACGGGCACATTAGCTTTATGAGTTTTTGGTTGGGCACTTAACTTTTGAGTTTTTGGCTTCATTACATGATTGAGTTTCTTCCCTTGTCAATAAGAAACATATTTTATGCAAATGCTTCCTTTGTCTTAATCGCTATTGTAGAACCCGCATAAGATTTCACTAACAGTGCATTGCCCTCATTGAGCTTTCTGTTGATGTTTTTAAGTAACTGGCCCTCCTCTTTGGCTGCTGTTACTGGATTTTTGTTTAGGTGTTTCGCTATTAATTTATTGTTTTGTGACCTATTACTGTTTCTTCATTCTTATTTAGTTTGGGTTTATTGGCTAACATTTTTATTGTGCAGATGATGTCCTTAATGTTATTCTGATTAAGTTCTAGTTTTAAACTATGTTTAAAATTTTTGTTTAGCAGAGAATGTTCACTATTATTGAGAGGAATATTTATGAAATTAACTATACTTGGGAAAAATCTGTGAGAGCTCTGACCCTGGATGCTAGAGGTAAGATTAGCATTTGACTGTCTGAGTTCTTCATTTTTTTCTATGTTGCTTTTTCTATGTTGCTTTTTCTCTGTTGCTTCAGTTTTGTTATAACTGTCTTTTAGAGCTTCATTCATGATATCTTGGAGAAAAGGTATTTGAGATGAATGGCTGAGGAGTAATGTTAACATCTACATCGATATTCTGCAAATCACTTTTAAGTGCCTGGCAGAGGGTTCATCGAACCACTTTCGCAATAATTATCTGTTATTCAAATCACGAACAACACGCAGAAGAATAGAACACATATTATATAGCTTTCCGTGCGATCTTTGACTTCCCTTATTTGATTATGGTGATCGTTTCTCCCTATGTAGGTCGGCGCCAACAAAATATTTTTGCATTCAGAGGAGAAAGTTTCTGATTGAAATTTCGAGAGGAAAATTCCGCCGCAAGGAAAAACGCCTTTGTTTTAATTATGTCCACCCGAACTTCTGTGTCATGTCAATCACACTCGCTCCCTTATTTCTCAATAACACAAAACGTTTTGCTCTTCTTTGAACTTTCTCGACGTACTCCTGTAGCCCTATCTGATAAATAACCCAGACCGTGCGGCAGTATTTCAAAACAGGACGGACAAGCGTAGTGTAGACAGCCTCTTTAGTAGATCTGTTGCGTCTTCTAAATGTTCTTCCAATAAAATGCAGTGCTCGGTTTGCCCTCCTCACAACATTTTCTATGCGTTCTATCCAATTTAAGTTGTTCGTAACTGTAATTTTTGGGTGTTTAGTTGAAATTACGGTCTTTAGATTTGACTGATTTATCGAGTAACCGAAATTTAATGGATTCCTTTTAGTACTCATGTGGATGAACTCATGTTTTTCATTACTTAGAGTCAACTGACCATTTTCGCACTATATACATATCATTTCTAAATCGTTGTGCAATTTATTTTGGTCGTCTGATCAGTTTACTAATCGATAAACGACAGCATCATCTGCAAACAACCTAAGACGGCTGCTCAGATTTACTCCTAAATCGTTTAAATAGAAAAGAAACATCAGAGGCTCTATAACCCTACCTTGGGGAGGGTCATAAATTACACTCCTGGAAATGGAAAAAAGAACACATTGACACCGATGTGTCAGACCCACCATACTTGCTCCGGACACTGCGAGAGGGCTGTACAAGCAATGATCACACGCACGGCACAGCGGACACACCAGGAACCGCGGTGTTGGCCGTCGAATGGCGCTAGCTGCGCAGCATTTGTGCACCGCCGCCGTCAGTGTCAGCCAGTTTGCCGTGGCATACGGAGCTCCATCGCAGTCTTTAACACTGGTAGCATGCCGCGACAGCGTGAACGTGAACCGTATGTGCAGTTGACGGACTTTGAGCGAGGGCGTATAGTGGGCATGCGGGAGGCCGGGTGGACGTACCGCCGAATTGCTCTACACGTGGGGCATGAGGTCTCCACAGTACATCGATGTTGTCGCCAGTGGTCGGCAGAAGGTGCACGTACCCGTCGACCTGGGACCGGACCGCAGCGACGCACGGATGCACGCCAAGACCCTAGGATCCTATGCAGTGCCGTAGGGGACCGCACCGCAACTTCCCAGCAAATTAGGGACACTGTTGCTCCTGGGGTATCGGCGAGGACCATTCGCAACCGTCTCCATGAAGCTGGGCTACGGTCCTGCACACCGTTAGGCCGTCTTCCGCTCACGCCCCAACATCGTGCAGCCCGCCTCCAGTGGTGTCGCGACAGGCGTGAATGGAGGGACGAATGGAGACGTGTCGTCTTCAGCGATGAGAGTCGCTTCTGCCTTGGTGCCAATGATGGTCGTATGCGTGTTTGGCGCCGTGCAGGTGAGCGCCACAATCAGGACTGCATACGACCGAGGCACACAGGGCCAACACCCGGCATCATGTTAATTTGGAGTGAGTGGAGACTTACTTTCAGGGAGGCGTCAAGTGAATTTTTATCTACTTTATATATTTTTCCTTTATAGTTTGAGGATTTAGGGGTTACAATATTCACTCTCGCTACGACAACCCTGTGTTCACTAATTCCTGTATCAGTTTTTATGCTTGTTATTAGCTCAGCATTATTTGTTACTAAGAGGTCAAGTGTGTTTCCACAACCGTTTACTATCCAGGTAGGCTCATGAACTAACTCCTCAAAATAATTTTCAGAGAATGCTTTTAGCACAATTTTGGATTATGTTTTATGCATACCTCCAGGTTTAAACACATATCTTTGCCAACGTATCAATTACAATTGTATGAGTCTGGTATTTGTTTAACATTAGACTCAAGCCTTTCACGAATTGTCTCATATGAGTTTGGAGGTCCGTAAAAGGGTCCTATTATTATTTTCTTCCGGTTGCCAAGAATGTACTCTACCCATACTAACTCATAGGAACTATTTTCCTCAATTTCACTTCAACATAAACTACTTTAGCAACAAACACGCCACTGCCAACTGTGTTTAGCCAATTCTCTCTAAACACCATTAGGTCCTTTGCAGAAATTTCGGCTGAACTGATTTCTGGCTCTAGCCAGCTTTCAGCGCTCATACCTATTTGAGCATTTGAGCATACAGTGCTTTCCAATAGCGCTTGGAGCTCTGGTACTACAATGGTTCCTAGATCTACGTTCTTCCTGTGTTCGACCAGCACCCTTTGGGACTGTAGACTGTAGACCTTTTTGTGTTTCTCTAAGATCCTCTGACGTAAAAAAGCGCACAGTCCAGGCCACACAGTCCCTACTACCCTTGTAGCCGTCTCCTGCATGTAGTGGACTCCTGACCTATTTAACGGAACCTGAAACCCAACCACAGTACGGCACAAGTAGAGGAATTTGCAGTCTACAGGGTAGACCCTCTTATTGACACCCTCAGCTCGACTCTCTATCAGAGATATGCAATCAGTCCCGTCGACTATGGTACAAGTGGTTAACTCTGCTTTCATCTCGCAAGCAGAACAGGCAGCCTTTACCATTTCTGATAGCCACTCGAAACCAAAGAGAATTTCTTTTTGTCTAAAGCGACACAATTCACTCATAGTGAAGTGAGCCACCTGCAGCTGGCTGCATCCTGTGCTCTTCACGGCTTCCATAAGGACCCATTCCACGTCTGGAATGGCTCCACCCAGTATGCACACGAAGCACACATTGGCTTTCTTGCCCGCCTTGGCAGTTATGTCTTTAAGGCACTCCACAAGGCGCCTAACATAGGAGCTCCCAACTACTAATAATCCCACCATCTGTGTTTGTCCGGATGTTGCAGGCTGATTGGTTTCCTCTGAAGCAGGGCAAGGGACAGTATCTGGCTGAGAGGCTGGAAAGTCTTTCGGCACCTTCCATACTCCGGGGTGTCCTTCCACAAGTGAGGAGCTCAGTGCAAGCAGTAACTGGGCTGGCCAATGTTGTGGACCGAGTGGAGGACTCAGACTGTCGGACGTCTGCTGGATCCCCGCAACTTGCTCACAGCAGTGGTGCCCATCTACTGCTGCTTCAAGCTGTGTAGCTGAAGCCATCACAGCCTGGAGCTGAGAGCAAAGCGTCACCAACTCGGCCCGCATCTGCACACAGCAGTCACAGTCCCTATCCATACGAAAGACAGTGGAAAACTACACTACACAGACCAACAAAGGACTATCGACATGCGCTTTAGAATTATGGAGACTGGCGAAAACGTAGTAAGAAGTGTGACTAATAAACTAGTTTAACCTGCAGAGATTCAAAAACTGAAGTACCAAAGCACTCAGGTGAGACTAAGTAATTCACTCCCGATCAGGATCTAGTAATATGTCACAAAATCGGTTTACTTTCCGACACAAACGAAAAAGCGAGAACTGTGTCTATTAAATATTAACGCACAGAAATTCAAGAAACTAAATTACCAAAACATACAGATGAAACTATATGATACGCTCCTAGGTAGGCACTTGTAAAATGTCGAAAAATTGGTTACGTCCTCGTTGCTACTTTTCTCAGCCGGCTGCTTCTGCTCGACTTTACAGTTTATATAACATATTAAAGTGATTTTTCTTTTTGTGCTATTGTTTCGATACAGTTTTCAACAGTATTTTCTCTCCTTTCTTTTGTGCAAACTTGGGGGAGCATGCGCAGTTGTGTGTTTAGTGTTTCATATTTGAGTGATAGATATTCTTTCAAACAGATTTTGTTCAAATTTATACTTAGGTTTTACGTTAGTTTCACTTTAATAGTTTCGTATGCCCAAAATAGTCGACCAACTTGGCTTGTTGGTATAAAACATTTGAAGCTGTATTGACTGTTAATCGACCATCAGTGTTTAAGAAATATGAAAAGAGTTTACGAATACTGCTACCAGTCACACAGTTTGTTGACTACGTCAATTATTTAATTAGCAACTTGTTTCAAGGTTAGACCTTATTGTCAGGCAACAGTGACAGTACAAAAAAAACATTTAACACAAATACACTAATTAGGGAATAGTGCAATATCGTGTTTGTGGTGTTAACGATGAGAGACAAAAAAGAGGATGCAGCCTGATGTCGGTACATGCCCTTAACATCTGAAATACTGTAGTACAAGAGGACAGCCAAGATTATCGTCCACATACGATGGGCGGTTCACTAACAGCGTCACACGGCATCATTCGACGAAAAACTGCATAAAGGTTTGGAAAGTTACTGACGACTCTTACGCATGCTCTGGCGTTCAGGAACCATATACCTTCACCTCACCTGCGTTTGCCGGTTTAATAATGGAGGCTGAAGTTTCTTCCATCTTCCGAATTTAAAGAGGCTACCTTAGAAGTAAGGAAGGACAGATTAACGTCCCGTAGTCAACGGCATGTAACATAACTTCGTATAGGACAACAGGGAGTGAGTGTTATCAAAATTAAAGGATACATCACTTCAACCGAGTTCAGTGTAGATATCTGCATGTTCCACGGATTGTAATTGCGACGTCTCGATATGATGTAGATCTCGTTAATTTTACAGTTATACTACACTTTCTCAATGGATAACATAGCAATTACACGACTGACGTAAGCCACATTTTTTCCCATCAGATATTCAGAAATTGTTCTATGATGTCGAAGCAGTAGTCAAGTAGATGTTATATTAATCTGAGTTAGTACTTTTATATTTTACTATCTGTTAAATTCTTTATATCGCTGGCTAGATGGTGAACGATTTTCTGGCTGAATGCTTCACTCCCTTCTATCCCCCAGTATGACTCCCCACTAAGACTGTGTGAAGGAGAGTGTAAGACATTTCTGCTTCTGTGACTATATCTGTGGATTTTATTATCGTTTACATACTGTTGTTGATTGTTGACAATGAACTTCATAATGAAACATATGTACTGTGACGCTACTGTCAGTATGCCCAACTGAAGAGGTGTCTACAAGAGGATTTTGAATGGACACCACACATTATCCTTATTCTGTGCAACAAATACTTTCCTCCTCAATGATGAGTTACCTCAGAATATAACACCAGTAAATCCCTGATTCTCTAATTCTATAAAGAGTAGTACCCTCACATATAAAACAGCTTCAAACGTCTGATCATAAATGAATTAACGTGTTGAATATTTGTCTTTAAGCATTGTGAGGTAACGGGCGAGTTGTGGCGCCGTGGAAATATTATATGTTCGGAGTTGGGGCGGCCGCGCAGTTCGCTCAGCAGGCCGAACACGTGGTGCCGGACGCTGGCCGAAGCAAGAGGGGTCCAGCCGGACCACGTGGCTGGGAATTCCATGCTGACACTGTGACGAGAACGGTGCTTTGTGTCGATAAAGGAGATTTCTATGTCGGGAGTGTCAAATATGGCGGACTTTGAGAAACCTTAATGGCAGACATTTCACAGTTCATACAGAAAATACATGGAAGAAGCCTGGAGACACTACAAGGTATCAGATAGATTATATAATGGTAAGACAGAGATTTAGGAACCAGGATTTAAATAGTAAGACATTTCCTGGGGCAGATGTGGACTCTGACCACAATCTGTTGGTTATGACCTGTAGATTAAAACTGAATAAACTGCAAAAAGGTGGGAATTTAAGGAGATGGGAACTGGATAAACTGAAAGAACCAGAGGTTGTACAGAGTTTCAGGGAGAGCATAAAGGAGCAATTGACAGGAATGGGGGAAAGAAATACAGTAGAAGAAGAAGATGAAGTAGTGAAGGCAGCAGAGGATCAAGTAGGTAAAAGACGAGGACTAGTAGAAATCCTTGGGTAACAGAAGAAATACTGAATTTAGTAGATGAAAAGAGAAAATATAACAACACAGTAAATGAAGCAGGCAAAAAGGAATACAGACGTCTCAAAAATGAGAACGACAGGAAGTGCAAAATGGCTAAGCAGGGATGGCTAGAGGACAAATGTAAGGATGTACAGGCCTATCTCACTAGGGGTAAGATAGATACTGCCTACAGGAAAATTAAAGAGACATTTGGAGATAAGAGAACCACTTGTATGAACATCAAGAGCTCAGATGGAAACCCAGTTCGAAGCAAAGAAGGGAAAGCAGAAAGGTGGAAGGAGTATATAGAGGGTCTATACAAGGGCGATGTATTTTAGGACAATATTATGGAAATGGAAGAGGATGTAGATGAAGATGAAATGGGAGATACGATACTGCGTATAGAATTTGACAGAGCACTGAAAGACCTGAGTCGAAACAAGGCCCCTGAAGTAGACAACATTCCATTGGAACTACTGACGGCCTTGGGAGAGCCAGTCCTGACAAAACTCTACCATCTGGTGAGCAAGATGAATGAGACAGGCGAAATACCCTCAGAGTTAAAGAAGAATATAATAATTCCAATCCCAAAGAAAGCAGGTGTTGACAGATGTGAAAATTACCGAACTATCAGTTTAATAAGTCACAGCTGCAAAATACTAACGCGAATTATTTACAGACGAATGGAAAAACAAGTAGAAACCGACCTCGGGGAAGATCAGTTTGGATTCCGTAGAAATGTTGGAACACGTGAGGCAATACTGACCCTACGACTTATCTTAGAAGCTAGATTAAAGAAGGGCAAACCTCCTTTCTAGCATCTGTAGACTTAGAGAAAGCTTTTGACAACGTTGACTGGAATACTCTCTTTCAAATTCTAAAGGTGGCAGGGGTAAAATACAGAGAGCGAAAGGCTATTTACAATTTGTACAGAAACCAGATGGCAGTTATAAGAGTCGATGGGCATGAAAGGGAAGCAGTGGTTAGGAAGGGAGTGAGACAGGGTTGTAGCCTCTCCCCTATGTTATTCAATCTGCATATTGAGCAAGCAGTAAAGGAAACAAAAGAAAAATTCGGAGTAGGTATTAAAATCCATGGAGAAGAAATAAAAACTTTGAGGTTCGCCGATAACATCGTAATTCTGTCAGAGATAGCAAAGGACTTGGAAGAGCAGTTGAACAGAATGGATAGTGTCTTGAAAGGAGGATGTAAGATGAACATCAACAAAAGCAAAACGAGGATAATGGAATGTAGTCGAATTAAGTCGGGTGATGCTGAGGGAATTAGATTAGGAAATGAGACACTTAAAGTAGTAAATGAGTTTTGCTATTTGGGGAGCAAAATAACTGATGATGGTCGAAGTAGAGAGGATATAAAATGTAGACTGGTAATGGCAAGGAAAGCGTTTCTGAAGAAGAGGAATTTGTTAACATCGAGTATAGATTTAAGTCTCAGGAAGTCATTTCTGAAAGTATTTGTATGGAGTGTAGCCATATATGGAAGTGAAACATGGACGATTAATAGTTTGGAGAAGAAGAGAATTGAAGCTTTCTAAATGTGGTGCTACTGAGGAATGCTGAAAATTAGATAGGTAGATCACATAACTAATGAGGAAGTATTGAATAGGATTGGGCAGAAGAGAAGTTTGTGGCACAACTTGACCAGAAGAAGGTCAAGAAGAAGGTTGGTAGGACATGTTCTGAGGCATCAAGGGATCACCAATTTAGTATTGGAGGGCAGCGTAGAGGGTAAAAATCGTAGAGGGAGACCAAGAGATGACTACACTAAGCAGATTCAGAAGGATGTGAGTTACAGTGGGTACTGGGAGATGACGAAACTTGCTCAGGATAGAGTAGCATGGAGAGCTGCATCAAACCAGTGTCAAGACAGAAGACCACAACAACAACAACATAGAAATTAATAGTAGCCAGAGGAATCATGATACCTCAAAAAGAAACATGTACATTACCATTCTCTGAACGACGATTCTGATGGTGTAATCAGATTTTCAATGTCTTTATTAGTTTAAAGTTTAGTATTTGACTGTAAATTAGACAAGTAATACCCAGCAACGAATTTCCAAAATGTAAACGCTTCATCCGATTTCGTCGATCGACGTGTCTTTACTCTGATAGTGTAAACATAAATTGGTATAAATTACAGGCATGTAATTCAAATAGTAGATGAGTTATTGGAGGTCAAAGTGGCCGATTACTATCGATCGCGTCAGGCCATAAGTACTCCACAGTTACACGAAAAAACGGTAGCAGCATGCTTATAAATATATTCATCTATGTCTTTGGTTATATCCGATATATACTATTCATGAAGAAATTGGTTAAATATTTACTGTGTTTTAGAAAGCACAGAGACATTAGGCTACTGGCCTACCTTTTGTTCTATTCCTTTGATATATGTTTATTTAATCTGCTTATGTATCTAATAATGTGTGTTAGAGCGTGTTTATGGTCCAGCCGTAGGATAATTATTTAATTTCAAGTTATTTAAATGTAACTCCAGTATTTCGTATGTTTCATTATGTTTGTGAGTGGGCGTTGGCTTGAAGACAGGGCGGGAGCGCTCTAACCAATCCCAGCGATCGTCTCCGAGGAGGACACGAGGTAGTTATGAGCAGTGCGGCAGATCTGGGGAGTTTCACCCCCCCGTCCACCTTCTCCACTACGCCGATGACACCACCTTTCTTGCCCTCGCCCCCACCCTGCAGCGCACCCAACACCTTCTCCAATCCCATCGTGACCGGTTCACCACTTGGTGCAACCTGTGGTTGCTCAAGGTCAATCCTTCTAAGACCCAGGCGATCATTATAGGCAAAACCACACCTTCCTTCCGTCTCCTCGACTTCTATGTCAAAATTTATGGCCGTCCTATCGCCCTCACCCCCACTCTTAAATACCTTGGCGTCACCCTTGGCCGTCACCTCTCCTGGACCCCTCCACTCTGGACAATCCAAGCCAAGGCACACTCCCGACTCCATCTCCTCTCTGTCTGCACATGGGGTCTGGTCCCCTCCACCATCTTCCACACATATAAGTCCATCGTCCGCCCTAGCCTCTGCTATGCCCACCCTGCCTGTATCTCCACCCCTCCTACCTTGTACAAATCCCTTCAAATCCTCGAATGCCATGCTCTCTGCCTCGTCTACTGCATCTGTCTCCGCTCCCCCACGCAGATCATGTACGACCTTATTTCGTTCCCCCACCTCCTCCTTTTCCTCAAACGGATACAGATCCTCTACACCTCCTGTAAACCTGATCCCCCTCACCCACTTGTCTCTCCCATCCTCTCCCACCAACGTCCGCTGCCACACCTGTATTCACACGTCCCACCTGCTCTCCATCTCTCCACTGTCCTTACCCTCTCCCAAGGTGGCTTCCACAAGCTCCCCCTCCCTGATGATGCCCTCATCCCCTCCATCTACCCCTCCTATCAACTTTGATCCTCCGCTTCCACTTCCTGTGTTTTTTCCTCAGGGCACGCTCTCTCCATTCTCTCCCTCCTCCCTTCCTCTCCCTCTTCCCCCCAGGCTTCCCCTACCCCCTATACCTTCTTTCCTCACCCCATCTCCTCTGCCACTGGCATCTCCCCTCTCCCCTCTCCCTCCTCCCCCACCTTTTTCCCCTTTTTCAGGTCCCCAGACTCGCAAACGTCACGTGAACATTAGTGGGCCGGAAGATCACCGCCATCGGTTCTGTGTGTGTGCCGTCATGTTTGTGCGTCCGTATATTCGCCGCCCACGCTCCATCATTCACGTGTGTCATCTTGCTCATCAGTGTTTGTGTACAGTGCTGACAGTTTCTTTGTTTTTCATCGCGTGTGAATGGCTTCGTGTTTTTTCATTATTGTGTCTACTGTTTTTTGTCCACTGTTATGTTATGTTACTTCTGTGCCTTCATTGTTTTTCTCTCTTTCTACTACCTGTGGCTGAAGAGCAGTGTACAGTTGTCGCTGCCAGCCCACCTTGTGTAGGGTGTAAAATGACAACAAAGAGACTTGGAAAGTGTGGAGCGGTTTGTGTGTGGTCAGGGCAGATAGAAGTACTTTGGAGTGCCGACTTGTGCACTTGTGTGATTTCCGTGGCTTCTACAGTGAAGACGTAGTGTGCGTTTAGAAGTGAATATCTTGCGAGCTGTGTTGTTGTTCATAACTAATTACGTGCTGTAGGAATCTATTGTGCCAGCCGGGGTAGCCGAGCGGTTCTAGGCGCTACATTCTGGAACCGCGCGACCGCTACGGTCGCAGGTTCGAATCCTGCCTCGGGCATGGATGTGTGTCATGTCCTTAGGTTAGTTAGGTCTAAGTAGTTCTGAGTTCTAGGGGACTGATGTCCTCAGAAGTTAAGTCCCATTGTGCTCAGAGCCATTTTAACCATTTGAATCTATTGTTTCCCTGTTATTCAACTTATATTTGATTTAATTGCTGGACCATCGACACCAATAAGTGTTTTACAGAAATATACCGCATTCTCAAAAAGTACTTTTACTATCGTACTCATCATATAAAATTGTTAAGATAGTACCTGTGGCTTTTATTTAATTGCAATCTTTCATTTGTAAACGTCTATGTCACGTTCAAAATACGTAATTGCCGAGTAATAATAACTTTCGACTATTCGATTCATGTGTGTATTCATATTGTATACTATAGACTAAACAGTATTTGGCCTGTAATGCGGCAACTACGTATCCCAGCTCCTAGACAACGAAATCAGCCAAAACTTTTAATATTGCAACTCTGAGTAAGAGGGTACGTAGTTGATAGCCACCACACAACCTCATCACATTTTATTCGAAAGCCTGCAGCATGTAAACGAGATAAAGTTTAAGAAAGGTTTGAAATTATGCTTACGATTTGTTGGAAGTCGCTAAATGATCTCATTATGAATCACCGGGTGACTATATTTCGGGTAATTTGGGCTCCATTTTAAGCAAAATCTGGTTTTTCACTCATCTCAATGTTAATGTCGTCATATCTCCTGAACTCTGTGTCGTACAAGATTTAATTTTGCAGGTAAATTCAATGATATACGAGTGCAAAGTGAGTTGCGAACACAGTTAGTAGAGAAGAAGTGATAAATTAAAAAGTTCTGTGTGATGCTGAAGTCTTACTGCCCGCCATTTTAAACAAAACTAGTTTTTCTCGCATGTTTAGGACGTCACGTGCCTCAACTATCTGTCACATAATGATGCAATTTTGCGGGTAAAATAAATGCTATTTATAGATACTGTCTGCAAACTTTGTTGCGAATAGAGTTTGTTGGAAACCTCTAAGTGCTCTCAGCTTCTAATACTACGCCTCTCAAGCGAACACAGATTCCCACACGAATGCGTGTCTTGTTGCGTTAAACTTTTAAGATAAGATTATACCTATTAATTAATAGATTAAGTCAGTAGTTCTAATTCGATCAATTACTATGCGAATATTGAAAATCAAGTTATGTTGCCCCTGCGAGCTGTTTTAGAGGCAACTGCTATCGAGTTTCAGGTTAGCGGTTTATCTCCGTAAATGGGACATTAGTGAGTATAAATAGGAAAATTATGCCAACTTCTTGATATTTCTACCTACATAATCTGTAATTATCCATAATCAAAAGCTACAGCGCCGAGATGTTCAGGAAGATCTGTAACATGTGCCTTCCAATTGATATTTTTATAAATATAAACGCGGAAGAAATTAGAATATTCTGTTTCATTTAACGATTTTCCTCATTCATTATTGATGATGGGATAGTCAGACCATGCGTGGGACAGAAATGAATATACTGTGTTTTATCTAAGTTCAGTGGCAGAGTTATTCATTTTCAAGAAAGTTCTATTTACATTTTCAAGAACTGAATTTCCTCCTGTTGGCCTGGGTATAATACTTGAGTAGTCAGCAAAGCCAACTATTCTGGTTTTTCTGTATATAATGTCACATAATTTATACACAATAAGAACTAAACTACTCGTAATAACGATCCCTGTGCCACAGCGCCCCTTTAAAGGAACCATCTTGTTATTCACCTTAAGTAATTTTGATAAATCACGCAAAACCTAAATCTGGATGGCATCACATGGACTAGAACTGCCATTTTCCCGGGCTCGTGTCCATTGTATTACTATTCTACCATTTCTCTCGGTTGCAACAGTAGCAGCGTGCTCTTTGACATCGACAAGGGGTAATGACCTCTCTTGGTAGCTGCTATTGGAAAACATTTATGCCAACGTACTGAGCACCTCTATTCTACCCTCAGCAAGTCCATCTCTGTGTAAATACTGCAACCGACATCCATTTGAATCTGCTTACAGTACTCATACTTCAGTCTCCCTCTATAATTTCTACTCCCCGCCCTCCTTCCCTGCAGAGTTCCTTCCATTACCAAATAAAGGCTTCTTTGATGCCTCATGATGTGTCTTATCAACCACATCCTCTTTTAGTCAAGTTGTACCATAAATTTCTTTTTCCACAGTTCGATTCAGTACCTGCTCATTAGTTACTCGGCCGCCCGTTGTGGCCGAGCGGCTCTAGGCGCTTGAGTCCGGAACCACGAGGCTGCTACGGTCGCAGGTTCGAATCCTGGATCAGGCATGGATGTGTGTGATGTCCTTAGGTTAGTTAGGTTTAAATAGTTCTAAGACAAGGGGAATGATGACCTCAGATGTTATGTCCCATAGTGCTTAGAGCCATTTGAGCTATTAGTTACTCGATATACCCATCTAATTTTCAGCAGTCTTCTGTACCGCCACGTTTCACAACAGTCTGTTCTCTTATTGTCTGAACTACTATCGTCCACGTTTCACTTCCGTGCAGTGCTTCACTTCAGACAAATAGCCACACAAAAGCCTTCCTAATACTTAATTTAGATTAGATATCAATAAATTCCTTTTTTTCGGAAACGACTTTCGTGAGATAGCCAGTCTGCATTCTACATCATCTACTTCGGTAGACATCAGTTTTTTGCTGCGCAAATAGCAAATCTCATTCACCCTATTTCCTAACCTGATACCCTCAACATTGGGTGATTTAATTTGACAACATCCCATTACCGTTGAAAATTAAGTCTTTCGCGACGACACTGTTGTATAAGACATTCCTCCTGAAAACGACAAAGTTGTACTGATACGTTACGACGACCAGCTACTTTTCGTCTGGCCGTAAATTTTATGAAATGACGTACGGAATGGCTATTCTGGGTTGTCCCCAGCAATGGTGAACTTTGAGGAACTCTTTAATGGTCGTTCATTAAGTTTGGCTCCCCTTCATTTTATCGTCATGTTGACTTCACGTTCGTGGTCTGACAACACCATGTACACGCTCTTGAGCACTTCTGTTATCGTATGAACAGTATGCAACCAAACATCCAGTTCACAGTCGAGACAGAGAGAGAAAGAAGACTGTAATTTTTAGATGTTCTGGTTCAACGAAAGCCAAATGGGCGTCTTGGCCTCCCAGTGAACCACAAGCAGACGCACACTGATTTATATCTTAGAGTTTTCACCATCCAGTTCAGGAGAGAGCAGTTTTAAATATAGTGATACACTGAGCAAAAACTGTTTCTGATGAGGAGCACTTGGATTCCGAAATTAATGTCTGAAGTACGATTAATCAGAAAGAACTACTACGGGTCACATTATATGATTTCAGCGTTCTCCAGGGAAAGGAAATTTGAAAAATGTTGAACATTTGCGTGATTGGCCACCGATTGCATTCCTTCCTCTCTGCGGCGCTACAACCAGCAAAATAGGCAGAGTCCTGGGAAGGCTAGCTATAAGATCTATTTTCCGACCTCCTAAAGCCGGCCGTGGTGGCCGAGCTGTTGTATGCGCTTCAGCCCGGGACCGCGAGACTGCTACGGCCACAGTTTCGAATCCTGCTCGGGTATGGATGTGTGTGATGTCTTTAGGTTAGTTAGGTTTAAGTAGTTCTAAGTTCTTGGGGACTGATGACCACAGCAGTTAAGTCCCATAGTGCTCAGAGCCATTGGAACCGACCTCCTAAGGAGATCTTACAACCCGTTAAGGACAGTCTCGGCCTCAGGATCCCTGATAATTACAACACCCCTCGTTAGTGAGAAAGCAATTACATCGGCCAGTCCACCCATACCGTTTCCGACCGCTGTACAGAACATCAACGGCACATTAAAAATCGAGATCTGGAGAAATATATAGTTGCTGAGCACAGCCTCAAAAACAAATACAAAATAATGCTTAAAGAAACAAGTTTTTCCCACGATGGGATTCTGAAAATAAAGAGCCTGTAGAAATAAAAAGGTGTGAGAAGAACTTCAACCACGGCAGTGGATATAATCTTAGCAGTGCATGGAGGCGAGTTCTCGATGCAGCGCCAGAGATATTCGTTGCAGACCCTACGACGGGAGCGGTGGCACCATCACCGCAGACGTTGACACTATCTGCGACAGCACTGTGTACTTAACGACCTTTCGGAAGCCGTCTATGAGCTATATAAGGCCATCACGGCACCAGTTTTGACATTTAGTCGCTCTTGACGAAGACGATGGAGGTAACCGTCGAAAGCTCGAGGTTTTACCCTGAACTGACGCGGCAAGAACTGTGAGAATGTTTTATACATTCAGTAACGGTTGTTTTACTTCTTTTAAACGTTCAACTGATTTTTAAAAAGCTTTTCTGTCACCGACCGAATCGCAAAATAGTCAAAATTTTTATTCTTCTCTCCCTGAACTTTAATTACCTTTCCAAATTTCCCTTTTGTTTCCTTTATTTCTTGCTCAATGTACAGGTTTAATTACTTCTCGGGTAGGCTATGGCCATTTACAGACACGCCTTTCACTGAACAATGTTCAGTTCACTCCTTATGTCTCTTTAATTATAACCACTTACTGTTATCCTGACCTTTCGAATATCAGCTAGACTTCACAATTGCGTCCTTGTCGTTGTCGCATGATGTTCCTATTTCCTTTAAAGATATAGTGTATTTAAAAGGTTTTTGCGTTCCTAAGGAAACGAAAACTAGAATTTCACGTCCCAGCAATAGCTACTAGATCTCGAGAGATTGGGTAGTAGCTCATTCGGAATTGGGAAAGAAGACAATGAAATCTGCCTCATCCCTCATTTTAAGTGAGGTCAATGTCATAACTGCAGCGGTTACTCTCTCCACAGTTTAATTTTCCTCTCAAATAAAAAAATGAAGAAATTGTTACATGTTGTTACAAAATTTCGTGTGTGTCAACCGGTTACTGGGAACTTAGTGAGAATATTCACAATATCAAATAGCTAAATTCGCCAGAGCGTATGTGACAAATAGTATTTTCGAACATTTGAGAGGCGTCACAATGCCAATCTACACTTACAGTTGATATTTCTCGCCTTGATTTCCTTTTCATCAGAACTTCATACATCATAAGATTGTAGAAGAAGAGTCCAGTAAATCTTCATTACTCCTTTATTGGCTACGAAAAACTGAAACGCGGCTTTAATATTTGAGCTACAGACACTAACACATATTTGTAATTTGTCGCATCAGTTCAGTTCACAAAACCCAAGTCGATTTCTGCTTACTACGCACCCAAAACCACAGAAAAAATAGCTTGTAACATGGACTATATTATACTATGAGATGTGATGCAACAGAATAAAAAGGTTTCCACAAACGTAAAAATTTATTGTACAACAATGTTTATTTCAGCGTATACGCTCCAACGTAGGATCACTCGTTCAGAAGCTCTAAATTGAAAGTTTGATACATTCTTGCGTGTTTATCCATCTGTTCCCCTATGCATAGACAAGGTCCATGAGTGCTACAATATGAGCTCGCTCTTTTCCTCAGCTTCAGCCGATTGTTCGTCGCAGCAGAATCATATTCCATCCGAATGGTGGCAATATCAGTAGCAATATCGGGGTGGCATTTCCCGTGTCATTCGTAGAAGTAACCTCTCAGCTTACTTTTTAAATCACTGTATGCCTTAATCGGAATAAAAGTTTTCCACCAGCACCACGGCTGCTGGAACGATTGAGTTTTGGTTGACCAGGTGAGCGACCACACAAAGATGCATTTTTTTCCACTCAAGTTCAAAGTCTCTGCGTCTAATACCAGCGATTATTAAAATATAGGAAGTGAATAATTAGTACGTCTAGGTGACATATAAGAATTTGTCTGATATTCCATTTAATTAATGGAATTCGGAAATAAGTATCTGCACAGTGCGCACGTGAGTTTCTAGTTCAGCATATGATTACGCGAGAGTGAGAATACCTTTCAGATTCAAGCCGCATTTTTTTACCATATAATTCTGCAGATTTTAATATTGTAAACTAAGCTGAAGACTACCGCCAGTAAAATTCAAAGTTCAGACTGTTCACTGAATCGTTGAAGTTCGGTGTCACTGCAGGACAATTCTAAGTTCAACTTGGTATGTCATACGAATAATTCAGAGTTCCGTGCTACAGCACGTCGATTTGTACTGAGTCCATAACTTGCGCTTCTGCACCGTAGTGCATAAAGTTCAACACTGCGGCGTTCCAGCCGTCTAGAATCTTTCCGTGACATCCACTAAACTTCCCGGCTCAAGTAACACGCGAATCCCACGCAGGTAACTCCTGGTTCACACAATGTCCCTCAGTGTGCACGTCCGGTCCCTATACACCCGCGATCGTACTACCTTCAGATCCCAAATTTTTACTGCCAAAATACAGAAAATTAATGATGAAAACTTCATGCTATAACCTACTTTACAATTATTGGCCCTACAGTGTGCCATTTTCGAAGTCACAACCACCGACATTTATTGTTCGACCTTAGAAATCATTTATTATTATCGTAAGTTACTATGGTTAATTTAAAAGATATTAAAATGAAGCATGAAACTATTCATTTTTAAAGGATTTTTCCTTATCTTTCCACTGACAATGACTACAAGTCTATAACTTCACTACCTCTTGATGAAATACATATTAATTATAATAACGCATAAAATATAATTAATTGTTGGAAATAATAATATCCCAGATTTTTAGTGAATACTCAGTGGTTAATATTACTGTTTTTTAGGTACTCAGTATGTTTCCCTGAGATTTCTTGTTAATTCATTCTAAAATAAGTTACTTAAATGGAATTAAAATTATCTCAAGCGCTCGTTCTTTAAATATGAATCAGAGTTTTTCTGTATCATTCGCGGCATCCTATGATGTCTCAATTACAGAAGTGACATTTTTCCTAAGAAAGTCATTAATTTTAAAAATACCTGATAAAATGTGTACCTTACTTTTGTCATGACTCGGTCGTTTATTATCTAATGGAAGGCGCTCCTTTTTTAAACAATTTGTATTTTTTCTAGTAGACTTGAGTTTACGGCTTTGGAATGCTACATATAGTGAGGGGGAATGCTACATATAGTTATGAAGGGATCGCAGCTTTATGGTATAATGATGTTGAAGTGGTGGTGTCTCTGGCGGCATCCCATGGCAGCCATCAGGTATAGTCTTAGACGACAAACTTCTGGAATTGCACGGGACGCGCTGGCCTGGCGCACACTTTTGCTATGGTCCCTGGGCAGCAACGTAAGTTTGCTGTCATCTCACCCACCTTCAAACAGCACTCAGCTACTGCTAATTCACGACGCGCACTATTACCTCACCTGAACATCGAGCTACAGAACGTATAACGAAAAACCGACGGAATTACGCCGCGAAGTTCATTGGACTCACGTCTTCAGACTAAGGACTTTTTGGTGCCCTTAGCACAGACATGTTGCACGGGATTTAGAGGCGCGTCCCACACAAGTTACCGAATGAGCGATGTTTGACTATGTGTGTTGTTAAAGGGGTTATATCTTTATTCTGTATTATCAAGGCAGTCAGAACGGTTAGGATAATGAAGCATCTGCTACGCTGTCCATGGTGAATCACACCATCTTCCCGTACAATTTATGAGGAACTACCTTGCGTTTGCTAAGTTTCATAAATCGAGTACCGCCTCCCCATGATACCGTACAAGCTCCGCTCAGCATAATTTTTGTGTTATTATGAAATACCGAGATTTTACCACAGATTTTGAAACAGCGAATCAGATGATTATGTGATCCATGAACCGTTGAAATGTGAGCACTTTTAGAATCATCTCAACCTTGGGATTAAGGAGTTACTTTTATTCTATACCATGCACCTAAACTACGTTTTATCTATGTCAATGAATCTTATGAAGGTGTCTTAATTTTTCTTCAGTCTTGCTTCCATAACGAAATGCCCATGTCAGCTCGCAGAAAATCGACTTGTACAGCCACTCTTGCAATGACACAAAAGTAAACCCGCACCGTGAATGCAGTTCAATAGCTCGCACTCTGCCTGCAACCACAAACTGGACAACAGACCATAAGCACTAAGCGATCTGTCAGCATCCTTCGAAGATTCATTTCACGTCCAGGCAGTATGCGGATTGTCCTTTTACGGCAAGTAAGCCTGTCAGCATGGTAAGTCGCCCATCGACTTAGTGTACACCACATCGACTTCATTCGAAGATTCAGCTGTTGTCGTGAAACGCAAAGTAGAAGTACACTCTCTGGCAAAAGAAAGTGAAGTATTTAGTAGGGACGGAGAAAATGAAATGAAACTTCACGGGTTGAGAGGGCATATGATGTTATTTCCCGTTATTTCAGTTATGACAAAATCGAATCAAATGTAGAAAGGACTTGGCAGTATGAGACCACTTATCAGTAAGACGTTGCACTCCCTCTGGCCTAGATGCATGCATGGAATAGATTGGGAAGGCTGGCGCAAGGCCGTTGTAGCCTCTGTTGGGACAAGTTGCCCCACAGCTGTCGCAACTGATTCTTGATATCCTAGATACTGGAACAGGCAAAGAGATGACGTCCGAGCTATTCCCACACAAGTTCTACCGAGGACAGAACTGGGGATCTTGCTGGCCATCGGAATACCTCAGCATCAGACAATTCATAGAGACACATACCATGTGTGGATGAGTATTGTCCTCTTAAAAATTAGCAACAAGATACTGTCGTATGGAAGGTGACACATGAGGACACAGGATGTCCACGACGTATCGTTGTGCCGCCAGAGCTCCCAAAGTACCTACCACCCGTGACCTGAAGTCACACCCGTTGACTCCCCATGTGGTGGCCCTCAAAACATTGGAAGGACTCCTCATCAGGTCGTCGCCATACTCGCCGAGGATAGTGCAGAACAGCGATTAATCGCTGAACGGTATGTGACGCATTCATTAGTAATTCATACTTCCTGAGCACCACTCCAAACGTAGTCGTTTAGACATATAGTGGTCGGCAGCCTATGCACGGGACAATAATTTCATAATCCGCAAGTGCGGGATGACACAGAATGTTGCTGGGAGTACATTACTTGTATTCAGATAGCAGGCGTAGATGTGAAGGAGTTGTGACGTGGATGGTGCACAATGCACAGATCCTCCCTTGTGATGATCAGACGCGATCGACCGGAACTTTCATGAGTATGCCTGCTCTCATGTCCCCAAGAAGTCAATCACCAGACCACTGCCATACCCGAATGCCCCACAAATCTGGTTATCCCACGACTCGACCAGCAGGCCAAATGGAGATCCAGCTGAGTCAGCTGCTGATAACACTGTCTTTCACAACGATTTCTCAACATCTGAGTCCGTTCACACCCCATATATACCCTACCAGGACTGGTAATAATTCTAACCACGAACAACACTAATGCACTGTAGTGGTCGCTGTATATCTCACAAGGAACTACAACTCTAATCATTTACATACCCGCCGGTGGAGTGTACGTGTACGAAGTTAGATTGATATCCGGCTATATATTATGGGTGCTACACTTTTTTGTCTTATATGTGATATCTGCTTTCGTGGTGATCGTGTATTGATGATCGCGAGCTACAAACTGTAGCATTTAGGTACGCCAAGAGGAATGTAACAGAACTGCACGCTACCTTTTTGGAAGCTGCTGGGAGTGCTTTGTAGATCCAGACAGTACGCAACCACACGATCTACTTGGACTCCAGGCATCCACTACAAGCATCAGTTCAAATGTTCTAGCACTACGGTGCACGAAGAGGATGACAAAGTGGCGAAGGGAACATGCGAAAGTAACCTCCATTAATGGCATATTATAACTGCGTCTGAAACTTCCTAGCAGATTAAAACTATGTGCCGGACCGAGACTTGAACTCGGGAGCGCAGGAGAGCTTCTGTAAAGTTTGGAAGGTAGGAGACGAGGTACCGGCAGAAGTAAAGCTGTGAGGAGGGGGCGTGAGTCGTGCTTGGGTAGATCAGTTTGTAGAGCACTTGCCCGCGAAAGGCAAAGGTCGCGAGTTCGAGTCTCGGTCCGGCATATAGTTTTAACCTGCCAGGAAGTTTCACATCAGCGCACACTTCGCTGCAGAGTGAAAATCTCATTCTATAACTGCGTCTATTTCTTATTTTGCAGTTATCATCCAATGAAACGAAGTTGGAGAAATTTTCAGTGGTAACTTGTGGCTTATAGCGTTTCGTGTAGAACAAAGCCTTGTTTGTTAGCTCCATTTTCACCGACTTAAGAGACAGAAGAGGTTGGCTTTGGCAGTGGGTTCTTAACGATTTATGGCCCATGGGAAGTATGATAGCGCCTCTACTGTAATGATGGAAAAAAGCGACCAGTTAAAACCGATATCAGTGTTTTACTATTACCGAGCGAGGTGGCGCAGTGGTTAGCACACTGGACTCGCATTCGGGAGGACGACGGTTCAATCCCGTCTCCGGCCATCCTGGTTTAGGTTTTCCGTGATTTCCCTAAATCGCTTCAGGCAAATGGCGGGATGGTTCCTTTGAAAGGGCACGGCCGATTTCCTTCCCCATCCTTCCCTCACCCGAGCTTGCGCTCCGTCTCTAATGACCTCGTTGTCGACGGGACGTTAAACACTAATTTCCTCCTCCGTCTGTTTTACTATTGAATGAACGGTATTGTTCGGTATTTGCTTGGTCTCGGTTACAACAGGTGTTTTAATTATTTTTTACTGATAGAGGTAAGAAAAACGGAAATATCATTTGTCCATGGCAGCAATGCTATAATTTTTGGTTTTTAAATAAAAAACTAAACTCCGCACAAAAAGGCTTTGGAAAGCCCAACGGTACCGACCGGCCGCCGTGCCATCCTCAGACCACAGGCGACGCTGGATGCGGATATGGTGGAGCATGTGGTCAGCACACCGCTTTCACGGCCATATGTCAGTTTACGAGACCGGAGCTGCTACTTCTTAATCAAGTAGCTCCTCAGTTTGCCTCATAAGGGCTGAGTGCACACCGCTTGCCAACAGCGCTCTGCAGACCGAATGGTCACCCATCCAAGTGCTATCCCAGGCAGACAGCGGGTTTTTGAAAAAACCTTTTAAAAAATGAGTAATTTTTATACACAAATTTCCATTGCTTTGGAATACTGAGTTATTATAGAAAGTGGGAGAAGCGATCAGTGCCCTGTTAATAACAATGCCGACAGAAATTAGTAACAAACAAATGGCATAGCAACTGGTATAGCATTGCTGAGACAATACTGTACTTTTACAATGTGTCATAGCCTATTGGATGGTAGGAGTGTACATAGAGTGAGACTTGCACCATCTGTTCTGTATGGTGGTTTCTAGCCGTTGTTGTCGAGCTTTAGTTGTATTACAAAATGGCACCATCCCTAGTCTGGAAGTAGGGGTAACAATGAGGAACTATGCCCCTTTGGCTTTAAAAGAATGAGCCCCACAAACCTTCGATATCATTTAAAGAGAACACTTAAAACTTAAAAATTCATTCATAGTTAACAATAAAAAAAGAATGTAGCTGATCTGTTCCCTTTATCTGCTTGTAGCTTTTGAAAACAGACAAATTAACGTGAAAAATAGCGTTCTTCAACATCAGTTTTCACCCTTTAGCGCTGACTATTCGTAATATCCTAATTCCGGTATGATCCTCGATTACAACATGATTTTTGGGCAGAGTACAAAATATTTGGATAAGTAGGAGACTACTGGCGATTTTTTGTAGTATTCAATCACGTATCACTTTTCACGAAAAGCAGCGAACAGTGGACGGACTAAGTTTTCTTTTATTTGTCTATTTAATTTAATGTTTTGGTGCTAATTATTTTGAAACAGCGGGAGTCCAAATTTTTCCAATCTATGTGCAACCTTTATAACAGGAAATAACAGCAATTAAAAAAATCGAAACTCTGTTACTGCAGAAACTGGTTACTTTAAAGCGGTTTTACACCGGATTAATCCGGCGTTGAAAAAAGGGACAGAACCGGAAACCGGTTGATCCCTACTCTAGTGTGCACTAATGACATGGTAGATTACATTACCTGCAATTTCACGGTTTCTGGTCACGAAATAACTAGCTCTTACGTATTGTTACAGAAAAAATCGAACAAAAAATGCTGAAAGAATACCAAATAATATCTCTTTTTTCATCATCCTCCCTAAGAAATTGGCAGGCAATCCTGTAAATGTTGAGAAATGAGAAATAGTAGCCGTCAAATGTAGGAGTAATTCAGTGAGTCAGCACAAATGGAGTTACACGCAGTAAGCGAGATCACGCTGTGGCTATGCATTAGGGAGGAACAGTGCTCGGCCAATCGTCCGCCATCCAGGTGCAAGTTATCATTGGTTTTCTCAAATCACTCCAGCAAATGCTATTTGTCTGCCAAAGAATCTTTTATAATGTTGCTGAACTAAGTATTTTGGGGTGTTAATGGAATAACAAGATTTCCGATGTGAAGGAATAGCACACCACGCAACTAGTATGCCATTTCTTCACATCGGTATTCTTCAAAAATTGTTGCTGAAAATGATGAAGAAAAGTCTGAATGACAAGATTGATCCTTACTGTGGACGGGGGACGTGTGAAAAGAAATGCTAACGTAATCGGCACTCGGCACTACCAACAGAAACTGCAATTTTTAGCTTCACACGCAATTTTGACGCTATAATTGCTAGGTCGCTGGCAGAAATGAAAAAACAGTAAAGTGGACAAGAAGTGTTCCGGACAAATCCGATATGTGACGAAACCGAACGACTGACCCATCGGACGCCTATTATTGTACCACTTACCCGAAGTTTCCATTGTTGGTAAAGTGGCTATCGCCAAGAGTGAACGTGTATCGTTTTCCTTTCAATTATTGTTATAAGGAGGATAGGCGGGCTGCTAGCTTGTTGATGTAAAGAATATCTAATAATAAATCAACATTTAAATGTACAGGTCTAAGCCGGCAGTTTGTTTACAATGTGCAGCCGATATTTTTTTAGGCATGTACATCGATATTTTTTTCGGTGATATATCTAAACTTTCTTTCTATGTATCGAGAGACGAAATATCGATATATCGAATACCCGATATTTTTAAAAATATCAACAGTCCTAGTCCTGGACTCTCCCCATGCGATTACGACGCCTTTGGCCCCTTAAAAAAGGCCTTGAAGGAACGACGTTTGCTATCGGACGAGAATGTGCAACGGGCAGTTAAGAACTTCACGCGGAAGGATACGGTGTTCTACAAACGGGGTTCTTCAACATGGAGCAATGGTGGGATGATTGCCTCAGTGCTCACGGCGATTTTGCCTGGTTGGCATACCGTTCTAGACTCTACGGACTTCAAATGTAAACTTTTTTATCGCACCTTATACACCGCAAGTGTACCAAGACGACGCCGATGTTGATCCGATGACGGGACATGACACCTAGGGGATAGTGGATGTACGGATAATGGTTTCAACGTCGTCTGCCAACAGAGAGTGGAGTGGCTTACCTACCAGAGAGCCATCTGTACCTACCCTTTAAAGGATATTCACAACAGAAGGCTCAGTGTGGTGCGAACCTGTGAAGGAAGCGGGCAACCGTGCCACAGAGACACACTCGCGCTTTCTAGAGCCAACTGAGTGAGTTCGAAAGTGGTCAGTTGTGTGACCTTCCGTGTGGCGGGATGGTGTCTTTGGATAAGTGTATCACAATTTGACGCGCTGCGTCATTTGTGCCGGCCGCTGTGGACGAGCGGTTCTAGGCGCTTCAGTCCGGAACCGCGCTGGTGCTACGGTCGCAGGTTCGAATCCTGCCTCGGGCATGGATGTGTGTGATGTCCTTAGGTTAGTTAGGTATAATTAGTTCTAAGTTCTAGGGGACTGATGACCTCAGAGCAATTTGAACCATTTAAGGATCATGTCATGAAAACCTGACGCAGCATCTTGGTATGCATCTTGTTGTCGCCAAGTTCATCCCACAGCTCATGAGTCAAGACCAGAAAGACCTTCGCCTCGCAAACTGCGAAGAGCTTTTGAATCACTCAAATGAGAACGAGGTGTTCCTTAAGAGAATCATAATTGGTGACGAAACGTGCGTCTACGGTTATGATGTTCAGACCAAGGTTCAGTCTTCACAATGGGCCAGGAAAGGTTCTCCAAGACCAATAAAAGCCCGTCAGATCAGGCCAAATATCAAAGCCACGCTGAAAGTTTTCTTTGGTTTTGAAGGATTAGTTCATCATGAATTCGTGCCACAGGGACAAACTGTTAAACAATGTTACTATCGGGATGTGTTGCGACGCCTGTGAGAAAATATGGGAAGGAAAAGGCCTGAAATGTGGCGAGAAAATTCATGGTTCTTGCTTCACGATCACGCACATGTACCTTTCGTCCCTGTTGGTGCGTGACTACAGCACAAAAAACGAAATCACTGGGCTGCCTTATCCTCCGTTCTCTCCAGAACTGGCCTCTGCGGACTTTTATTTATTTCTGAAGCTGAAACCCATTTTTGAGGACGAAGATATTCAACAATAAACGGCATAAAAGAAAAATCGCAGACGGTGCTTCGAGCGAACCAGCAAGAGGTATCCCAAGACTGCTTCCGGAAGTGGAAACGGCGTTGCGAGCGGTGTATCAATTCTGGAGGAGAGCATTTCGAAGGAGGCTGTGCACAATAAGTAAAATTTTGTGAACAAAGTTCCGGAATTTTTAGAATGGGTTCATCTTGTTTATGTGAGCGTGACGGATAGTGTCCACAATATTTCGCGAAAGGCACAGTCTAGTAACAAATCTATAACAATTTGCAGGAAAAAGACATGAAACTACCTTAACAACGCGCACGTACGTGGAAGAATGTGTGTCCGAAGATGGTATGTGTGTGTGTGTGTGTGTGTGTGTGTGTGTGTGTGTGTGTGTGTGTGTGTGTGTGTGTGTGTTTGTATGCTTAAGATACACGAGTTCTAAAGAATAACAGTACCAGCAAATTCGCGTTATCGGTTGTAGCCGGTAACGCTCAGGTCTGTCGAGAGCCCTAGTGGCCCTTCTGCCAATACAGCCGGCTCTGTGTTATCGCCTCGCGCAACTTTATTACTCATAATCCACCTTGCGCGACTATCT
This sequence comes from Schistocerca gregaria, assembly GCF_023897955.1. NCBI lineage: Eukaryota > Metazoa > Arthropoda > Insecta > Orthoptera > Acrididae > Schistocerca > Schistocerca gregaria. The sequence goes on from NC_064923.1 coordinate 544,712,558, forward strand.
GCTATCAGTCTGCATTATTTACGGAAAGAATTTACGGTTTAATCCTCCGTTTACTAGCTCGCTCCTCTTCCTTTGTTCCAGTCGATACTGATGCCGATCATAGCGTACCCATGCTCGTCAGCACGTAATGAACTCAAATAAATTTGTTCTTTTCTTGGAAGTCAATTTGAAAATTCGATTTTTATAACTTTAACGATTAGGAGGAACGTAAGTAATAAAATACGAAAGAGCGCAAACAGCGAGATTAAGGCTCTTTCGAAGCTACATTGCATTTGCTGCGTGCAAAAAAAGTCATGTGCTCTGACGAAATTTGCAACGCTTCACTATCAATTTGTTATTTGTCGCCGATCGCGGTGGTTTCGCGGTTCTAGGCTCAGTCCGGAGCCGCGCGACTGCTGCGGTCGCAGGTTCGAATCCTGCCTCGGGCATGGATGTTTGTAATGTCCTTAGGTTAGTTAGGCTTAAGTAGTTCTAAGTTCTAGGGGACTGATGACCACAGATGTTAAGTCCCATAGTGCTCCGAGCCATTTGAACCATTTTTTTGTTATTTGTCTTCTATCAATCAAATAGCTCCGCAGTACACATGTGCTAAAGATTTTTTTGTATCAGTTGTAGTAGTATAGGTTACTTTTTCAACTGTAGTTTTGGGTACAGTGTTGGATGTACACTGTAAATTCCCCTATCCCCTTTTCTCTCTGTCTCTCTCCTCCTTCTCCCCTCCGCCCTCACACTACATCACCTCGTCCCCTCTCTCTCTGTTCGTCTCCTCTTCACCCCTTTCTACAACCGAAGCTTCTGTACGATGCTTGATCGTCAACACTGTGGAATAATTTTACTCCTGAAAAATCTTACTTACGAAAGGTATGGATTTGTAATTTATGTTGTTTTAGTTAAATATCTGTAATTAAGATTTAAAAACTAATAGCTACATACATACAAACAGCAAAGAACACTCTTTATCTTTAACAGATGAAAAATAAAAGCCCACTGAAGATGCTGTAACTGCAGTGAAACATGTTTTGGATAAGAAACAAAAAATTTATTTTGCTAAAGGCGGACCCTATCCAAAAACATACGTACTTATTACTGTCCTTCAACGTGGGTGACAAAATAATTATTAACAGTAACAGGAATTTTGTATACATTTTCAACTCTCATCCTTTCTTGACAGTCTTCTGCATCTCATCTACAGCCTATGGCGTATTTGCGATAAGAAAGTAAGATTTTTCAGGAGTAAAATTATTCCACAGTGTTGACGATCAAGCATCGTACAGAAGCTTCGAAAGAGCCTTAATCGCGCTTTTTGCGCTCTTTCATATTTACTACTTACGTTCCTCCTAATCGAGGAATGAAAAAGAGTGTGGCATGTATTTGCATAAAGTAACCGATTGCTGCTAGGTGAGTAACGTTTCAATTAGGCCTAGCACGAATGAGGGCCGGTTGGACCTTCTTTTGTGTAGCATCTGCTAGGGTAGTTAACGGTTTATAGGATCGGTATATATCTGGGATCGCAGAGAGAGAAAGATAATTAAAATATTGCTGCCAAACAATGTTGCACGTTTGAAATTGTAAGGAAGCTGGAATGTGCTGATGGAGGCGCTGCAGTAGTTCTCATTTCTGAGGGATACAGTGAGGTGTTGTGACTCACACTGATGGGAGATACAGGATTTTTGAGAAGACTCGTGGACTTCATGAGACGGTACAGGAAGGTGGTAATCATACACAGAAAGTGAGGCCCACTGTAAGACATGGTGGAACACATTTTATGTAAAAACGAATCTGTGTGCGCAGTGAATTTTCCGCAAGCGAAAATAATGTGTTTTATATTTCCCGGCGAACTACTGCCGCAATCACGCTTGGGGGAAGCCAATAAATGAAATCTGTTGAGATGGGTTGAGAAGGTAAGTCTTTGTCCGAGTTACTTGTGTTTTTTTATTTGTACACATTTTGTGGGAAAGTACATAAGAGAAAGAAGAAAACTCCGTGTATTTATATTTAGTCTGGGAGCAAAGGGTACATTTTGCTACTCAGACCTTTAATAAACAGTGGATATTATTAACAATTTTTACCGGACAGCGAACCTGGAAGTATAACGACATACTGCAGCACTACAGTGCCACCTGTAGTTAAAAAGTGTAACTATTCCTGCAAATGCCATCGTTGTTCGTGCCTTTTCGTAAAAATCACGTGACACTACAGTCTCTACTTCGCTAATAATGGATTTTTCTATTATTATTTTTTTCAAACCAATACGCTAAGAGGACTGCTACTTTTGTACATTCGCTGAAATCTTCTCTGTAGCACGACCTCTGTCCAGAACTTTTAGTTAGAAAGGCGGCGGGTGGAAGTCATGTTTTTAATGAGACATTTAAGAGCGGACAACAGGCAGCAGTAAACAAGCCGAGAACAGAAAGCGATACGCCGCGGCCTCAGTAGCTTTCACAAGCGCCACGGGAGGCGGACAGCAGTTACCTCAGCGCTGGCCTCCCGCTGCCTTCACTGATCGCCCGACTGCCCGGCGTTCGAAGATGTGGCCGGTGAATGTAGCACAGGGACCAAGTGCGTAAAACTGCTGAAAGTACACTGACTTCTCCCGTGCACACACACAGTGTCGTTAGTAAATGCGACGAAGATGATCGTCATTATCAGACGAACTGGGACATTTGAGACGGTCAACACCACTAGACTGACAACTTAAGATAAGTTCACTTCCTTGGTGCCGATTGTTAACATTGTAAGCGTTGTACATTCTTTCTTTGTTGCTATCTGCAGGATGGGCATCATAGCGATTTCCACCAGGTTGTCAGGTAGAATTGCGAGTTATAGTTACAGTTAGAAAGACATTATCTCACATCTTATTTTGGTTGTAGGGCACCACCGCTCCAACGAAATTTCATCATTTGGGGAAAAAAAGTGAAAGCTAATGTAAAACACATCTTTACGTGAACTAGCCCTCAGAAGATGAACCTGTACTGTACGAAACGGTAACGGCGCTATTTAAATAAATAAACAGCGTCGTTAAAAGTGGCTGGTTGGTGTCATCTTCTGTGTAAGTCAATCTATATTTTGCGCAAATCCATGGGCTTAAAATGTCAGTAATCGACAAAATAGTTAAATCAAGAAAGCCTTCCGTTTTAAGAAGGAAACAGGAATTCTTCTATTAATCAAAGAGGAAAGAGCGCATACTTGGAATAAGTTCATTGGACGCCTCTGTGAGGGGGAAGGTAGGGGGATGGGGACGTGGTTGATGACGTGTTAGAAGAAACGGGTGTCGATATGGAAGACATAGTGGACACAGTATTAGGCTCACAGTATCAAATAAAGCAGAAGGGATACAAAATATTTATCGGAATTTCTAAAATCAGGAGGGGCGGGAGCGGAGCCGTGTGAGAGGAGGGGGGGGGGGGGGACGACAGCAACCGAACGACTATTCAAGTTTGTTGTTTGAATCTATAAACTGGAGACATAGTATCAGAATTTCGGTAAATACACTCCTGGAAATGGAAAAAAGGAACAAATTGACACCGGTGTCTCAGACCCACCATACTTGCTCCGGACACTGCGAGAGGGCTGTACAAGCAATGATCACACGCACGGCACAGCGGACACACCAGGAACCGCGGTGTTGGCCGTCGAATGGCGCTAGCTGCGCAGAATTTGTGCACTGCCGCCGTCAGTGTCAGCCAGTTTGCCGTGGCATACGGAGCTCCATCGCAGTCTTTAACACTGGTAGCATGCCGCGACAGCGTGGACGTGAACCGTATGTGCAGTTGACGGACTTTGAGCGAGGGCGTATAGTGGGCATGCGGGAGGCCGGGTGGACGTACCGCCGAATTGCTCAACACGTGGGGCGTGAGGTCTCCACAGTACAGCGATGTTGTCGCCAGTGGTCAGCGGAAGGTGCACGTGCCCGTCGACCTGGGACCGGACCGCAGCGACGCACGGATGCACGCCAAGACCGTAGGATCCTACGCAGTGCCGTAGGGGACCGCACCGCCACTTCCCAGCAAATTAGGGACACTGTTGCTCCTGGGGTATCGGCGAGGACCATTCGCAACCGTCTCCATGAAGCTGGGCTACGGTCCTGCACACCGTTAGGCCGTCTTCCGCTCACGCCCCAACATCGTGCAGCCCGCCTCCAGTGGTGTCGCGACAGGCGTGAATGGAGGGACGAATGGAGACGTGTCGTCTTCAGCGATGAGAGTCGCTTCTGCCTTGGTGCCAATGATGGTCGTATGCGTGTTTGGCGCCGTGCAGGTGAGCGCCACAATCAGGACTGCATACGACCGAGGCACACCGGGCCAACACCCCGCATCATGGTGTGGGGAGCGATCTCCTACACTGGCCGTACACCTCTGGTGATCGTCGAGGGGACACTGAATAGTGCACGGTACATCCAAACCGTCATCGAACCCATCGTTCTACCATTCCTAGATCGGCAAGGGAACTTGCTGTTCCAACAGGACAATGCACGTCCGCATGTATCCCGTGCCACCAGACGTGCTCTGGAAGGTGTAAGTCAAGTACCCTGGCCAGCAAGATCTCCGGATCTGTCCCCCATTGAGCATGTTTGGGACTGGATGAAGCGTCGTCTCACGCGGTCTGCACGTCCAGCACGAACGCTGGTCCAACTGAGGCGCCACATGGAAATGGCATGGCAAGCCTTTCCACAGGACTACATCCAGCATCTCTACGATCGTCTCCATGGGAGAATAGCAGCCTGCATTGCTGCGAAAGGTGAATATACACTGTACTAGTGCCGACATTGTGCATGCTCTGTTGCCTGTGTCTATGTGCCTGTGGTTCTGTCAGTGTGATCATGTGATGTATCTGACCCCAGGAATGTGTCAATAAAGTTTCCCCTTCCTGGGACAATGAATTCACGGTGTTCTTATTCCAATTTCCAGGAGTGTATCATCCACACAATCCTGAAGACAGCAAAGGGAGGTAAGTGTAAAAGTATCGCATAATCAGCTTAACAGTTCACGCATGCGAGCTGCTGACAAGAATGATGGGCAGAAAAACGGGAAAGAAACTTCAAGATTTGTTAGATGACGGTCAGTTTGGGTTTAATAAAATAAAAATCCAGAGACGCAGTTCTGACGTAGAGCTTATTAATGGAAGCAAGTCTTGAGAAAAATTGAGGCACGTTTCTAGGATTTGTCGACCAAAAACAAGCGTTCGACATTGTAAAATAGTGCAAAATGTTCGAATTTCTGAGAAAAAAAGAAGTACGCTTGGAAAGACGGCTAATATGGAACGTATACAAGAACCAAAAAGGAACAACAAGAATGGATGGCCAAGAATGAAGTGTTGTTAGGGCCCCTGATGTTCAAATTATACAACGAAAAAGCGATGACAACAGTAAAAGAAAGGGATTAAAATTCAGGGGGAAAGGATATCAATGATAACACTTCTCTCATCAGTGAATGTGAGAATCAACACCAGGTCGTGTTTAGCGGAGTGAACACCCTAATTAGCCCATACTATGGACTGAGAGTAAACCGAAAAAAGACGAAATTAATGAGGAACAGCAGAAATGAGATTAGAGATAAACTTGTTATAGCTCGAGCCACGAAGTAGATGAAGTTAAGGATTTCGTCCATCTTCGAAGCAAAATAATATACTCTACCGGCCATTAAAATTGATACACCATGAAGAAATGCAGATGACAAACGGGTATTCATTGGACAAATACATTATACTAGAACTGACCTGTGATTACGTTTTCACGCAATTTGGGTGCATAGATACTGAGAAATCAGTACCCAGAACAACCACCTCTGGCTGTAATAATGCCCTTGATACGCCTGGGCATTGAGTCAAACATAGCTTGGATGGCGTGTACTTGTAAAGTTGCCCATGCAGCTTCAACACGATACCACAGTTCATCAAGAGTAGTGAATAGCGTATTGTGACGAGCCAGTTGCACGGACACCATTGACCAGACGTTTTCAGTTGGTGAGAGATCTGGAGAATGTGCTGGCCAGGGCAGCAGTCGAACATTTTCTGTATCCAGAAAGGCCCGTACAGGACCTGCATCATGCGATCGTGGATTATCCTGCTGAAATGTAGGGTTTCGCTGGGATCGAATGAAGGGTAGAGCCACGGGTCTAACAAATCTGAAATGTAACGTCCACTGTTCAAAGTGCCGTCAATGCGAACAAGAGGTGACCGAGACGAGTAACCAATAGTACCCCGTACCATCACGCTCGGTGATACGCCAGTATGGCGATGACGAATACACGCTTCCAATGTGCGTTCACCGCGATGTCGCCAAACACGGATGCGACCATCATGATGCTGTAAACAGAACCTGGATTCATCCGAAAAAAAATGACGTTTTGTCATTCGTGCACCCCGGTTCGTCGTTGAGTACACCATCGCAGGCGCTCCTCTCTGTGATGCAACGTCAAGGGTAACCGCAGCCATGGTCTCCGAGCTGACAGTCCATACTGCTGGGAACGTCGTCGAATTGTTCGTGAAGATGGTTGTTGTCTTGCAAACGTCCGCATCTGTTGACTCAGGGATCGAGACGTGGCTGCACGATCCGTCATTGGATCTCGACCAAGGCGAGCAACAATGTCGCGATACGATAAACTGCAATCGCGATAGGCTACAATCCGACCTTTATCAAAGTCGGAAACGTGATGGTACGCATTTCTCCTCCTTACACGAGGCATCACAATAACGTTTCACGAGGCAACGCCGGTCAACTGCTGTTTGTGTATGAGAAATCGGTTGGAAACTTTCCTCATGTCAGCACGTTGTAGGTGTCGCCACCGGCGCCAACCTTGTGTGAATGCTCTGAAAAGCTAATCATTTGCATATCACAGCATCTTCTTCCTGTCGTTTAAATTTCGCGTATGCAGCACGTCATCTTCGTGGTGTAGCAATTTTAATGGCGAGTAGTGTACTTAACGGACGAAACCAGCACAGTGAAATAGAACATGGGGAAACCAGAAAAGAGAACATCGAAGTGTTTGAGATGTGGCGCTGTAGAATGAAGTTTAAAATTAGTAGGACTGGTAAAGAAAGCGGAGTTCTCCGCAGAATCGCCAAAGAAAGGAAGATATGAAAACATTGACAAGAAAGAGCATGCTAATAGGACATGTCTTAAGACATCAGGGAGTAGCACCTATGCTACTAGAGGGAACTATGGAGGGTAAAAACTTTCAGGGAACGCAGAGACTGGAATATATCTAAAAAATAAGGAGGGACGTAGAGTGCAAGTGTCACTCTGGGATGCAGATGTTGGCACAAGCGAGGAATTCGCGGAGGGATGCAACAAACCAGTTAGGAGACGTATGGTTAAAAGAAAAATAGTACACCATGGGACCTACATCTCCTCTTTGACTTACGGGCAGTAGAAAGAAGCTCTGACGTGGGCGAATGTGCTGTACAGCTAGTATCCGGCCCATCTTTGTTAGTGGCGAAAACTCTTCGTGTTTTCTCGAGTACAGTGGTTGGGCTGCGTCCACTATAGACTGCTCAGTGGGCGCGGTTAACTGCTCAGCGAGTAGCAAATTCTGACTATCTCATTCCCTCCGTTTATCTGCAGGATTACTGTAGCAGGCGCAGAGCAAATTTCTGGCCGGTCAGAGGAAACGCGATCGTTTGGCCGAAGTGGAGATTGTCGGCAGATGTTATCAACTGGTGAATAGCTCAGAACGTTCGACTGGTGCTTTTCCTTGGCCATCTCCGATGCCGTTACACGAGACGATGAGGAAATGGAAGAGGCTTTTAGACGAAAGAGAACACTATGGGGCTATCCTCACTGTGTGTTCAGAAACAGGATGATTCAGTTGCCAATACCTATGGGTTTTATGCAACCCACAGAGCCTTCAAATACCACGAGCAAGATTTTCATATTCCCTCCCTTGCTAGGTAAAAATGATTAATCCTATAAAAAAATGAACAAGACCTTTTTCTAGGAACTCTAATGTATTGTATTGTATTGTATGTTAACCGGGGACCTAAAAACGACGGAGAGGTTCTGTCACCGCCGCAGCTGCAGTGGTCCACAACCCCACGACGACTACCACAGTCCACTTCACCCCTCCACCGCCCACACCGAACCCAGGGTTATTGTGTCGTTCGGTCCCCGGTGGACCCCCCAGGGAACTTCTCACACTAGACGAGTGTAACCCCTGTGTTTGCGTGGTAGAGTAATGGTGGTGTACGCGTACGTGGAGAACTTGTTTGCGCAGCAATCGCCGACATAGTGTAACTGAGGCGGAATAAGGGGAACCAGCCCTCATTCGCCGAGGCAAATGGAAAACCGCCTAAAAACCATCCACAGACTGGCCGGTTCACCGGACCTCGACACAAATCCGCCGGGCGGATTGAAGCCGGGGACCGGGTGCTCCTTCCCGCCCGGAAAGTCGTGCGTTAGACCGCACGGCCAACCGGGCGGGCAACTCTAATGTAGTTAAATGCTGTACTGCGATACGTTTTCGCTAGAAGCCGCAGTTTTCGTATTATTCACAGAAACTTACGGAAGTTACCTTCAGACGCGTTTTTCTTGAATAACGCGAAAACTCTAGCCTTTAGTGAAAACGTATCCTAGTACAAAATTTAACTACATTAGTTTCCTAAGGCACTGCGAGTAGCATAAAACCCATAGGTAGGAGCAAGTGAATCACCCTACGTATCATGGGAAATGGAGAGAATCATGTTCGTCGAAGTTTATACCAAGCTGTTTTGAAGTGCATTAGTTTTGAGTTGGTAATTGGTCAGTAAGGAAATTTCTTCTACTTTTGGATACTTACTCTGCGTTTTTCAAAGAAACGTGTTAGTGTTGACAATTAGTACTGCTGGATTTTCTGCTGTAGGTCACACAGTCAGTCGCAGTAGGGTCCGCCGAGAGGCGTTTGGACTATTTATATAGTCTTGCTGCCGCCTTTTTTTTTTTGTGTCAACAGTCTTCTGACTGGTTTGATGCAGACCGACACAAATTCCTCTCCTGTGCCAGCCTCTTCATCTCGGAGTAGGACATGCATCCTACCACCTCAATTATTTGCTTCATGTATTCCAATCTCTGTCTTCCTCTACAGATTTTGCCCTCTACAAGTCCCTCTAGGATCAGGGAATTCATTTCCACATGTCTTGACAGATGTCCTATCAACATGTCCCTTCTCCATGTCAGTGTTTTCCACATATTTCTTTCCGATTCTGCGCGGAACCTTCTCATTCCTTGAAACTTCCTGGCCGACTAGAACTGTGTGCACAGTTCGAGACTCGAACTCGGGACCTTTGCCTTTCGCGGGCAAGTGCTCTACCATCTGCGCTACCGAAGCACGACTCACGCTTGGCTCTCACAGCTTTACTTCTGCCAAGCTGTGAGATCCGAGTGTGAGTAGTGCTTCAGTAGCTCAGATGGTAGAGCACTTTCCCGCGAAAGGCAAAGGTCCCGAGTTCGAGTCTCGAACTGTGCACACAGTTCTAGTCGGCCGGGAAGTTTCATATCAGCGCACACTCCAAGCAGAGTGAAAATTTCATTCTCCTTATTCCTTACCTGATGCCTACTCAACGACAAACGCTTAACCTTACTTGAAGAGGTGCCAAGGGTGCTGTCATTGGTTTGCAATGATGTGGATGAACATTCGCTGATGCGACTGGCGTTCATGATGTTGGCAGGTGCCTGGCGACGGTGTTTACCCGAGCGTGTTGTGGCGACTGAGGAATTCCGCATAAAATGTGTGTAGGTGTGGGGCTGTTTTGTTCGGCATGGGTTTCTACCATTCGCTTTCGTCAATGGCAAATTTGCCGTAGGTATTTAAAGAAACACTTTAGACAGTTTGGGGCAGTTGGAACGTTTTCTATGTAGGAACGATAATGCTAATGTACAAGAACAGATGAAACTGCATCGAGGTTAAGAGAAAATCAATAGGGTTGCATGTCTGATCGCTCAAATCCGCAACCTGAACTCCATCTGAAAAGTATCAACTCCGAAGAAACAAAAATACTTCTGTTACTTAGATGACTGGTGTTTTGCAACGGGCGGCAATGTACGCAAGGATGTTTCTGGCCTCTTAGTTTATCTTCTGTGCAGTGAGACGTCCGAAAACATTTCCACAGTAAACACTTTATTTTCGGTTTTACTTGCTACACATGTCTCTGACTGATCAGGAGAAGGGGCGGAGCAATCACCCAGCGAAATGTATTTTGGATTTGGCTGAAAGTATAATTACGTATTATGGTTACTTGATTTGATTATTCAGTGCAAGAGGCGATCTAAATTTTGTACTGTAGTCTTCTTCTGAAAACCAATTTATTTGCCAAAATCTCTATGCTACCACAACTACTGAATTACTAGTTTCAGGAATACGTTTTTCCATCCTCAGACCCATAAAACCTGGCAGCGGCAGTTATATCATACAATTCTTATTCCGCTCTGATATATAAGGACCAAACAATATGCATAAAGTGGAGGCATTACGAAAGGTCACGTGTGCTATTGTACCGATACGCGGTACAAATTATTAGTCGTGTGACGACAAGTCGGACACAAAACGAAGTAAAATAAAAAATTCTAAAACCTTAAATTGTTGAAATTATCATGTGGGGACTCTGAAAATGCGCGTATAACTGTCAGAACGATATGAAACTTCCTGGCAGATTAAAACTGTGTGCCCGACCGAGACTCGAACTCGGGACCTTTGCCTTTCGCGGGCAAGTGCTCTACCAACTGAGTTACCGAAGCACGACTCACGCCCGGTACTCACAGCTTTACTTCTGCCAGTACCTCGTCTCCTACCTTCGAAACTTTACAGAAGCTCTCCTGCGAGACATGCAGAACTAGCACTCCTGAAAGAAAGGATATTGCGGAGACATGGCTTAGCCACAGCCTGGGGGATGTTTCCAGAATGAGATTTTCACTCTGCAGCGGAGTGTGCGCTGATATGAAACTTCCTGGCAGATTAAAACTGTGTGCCCGACCGAGACTCGAACTCGGGACCTTTGCCTTTCGCGGGCAAGTGCTCTACCAACTTTTTTTTTTTTTTTTTTTTTATAATTCCCCAGCCGGGAATCGAACCCGGGCTCTTGGGATTGACATTCTGTCGCGCTGACCACTTTTTTTTTACATTCTGCCGCGCTGATCACTTTTTATTTTTTTCAATTTTTTATTTTTTTATTTATTTTTATTTTTATTTTTATTTATTTATTTATTTTTCAATAACAAACATAAACTGCTTCTAGCATTTTTTTTTAATATAGAAGACGATGACTTCATAACATAAATTTTCCTGGGAAACGTAAATAAGTGGACTTTCCACCTTTTTTTACATAAGTGCGGAAAAAAAAATCCTGCTTCCGTCAGGACAAAACAACAACGGTCTACGTTCCTCTTTCAGGCGCGTACCTCGCTAATCCCGTCATACCTCGCGTTGGTGTCGGGTACGTCTTCACGTGTGTTTGTGGATCCTCTCCACTGTCCTGGTCCTTTCTTGTTCTAATACTTATAGGTAATAATTACATTCTCCTACCCGGGACACCCCAACTGGGTGGGGGATCAAGCAAGGCACTCCCTAAAAAATTTGCGTAATATGTTCTATATCTCGGATGTCTCATAAGCTGTGAGTGATGTTCCTGTAATAAGGCCCAGAAGTCAAGCACATTCTTACTGCCGTCTCGGAAAAGATAACGCACAGTCAAACCTCGAATCCAAGTCACTGCGTTTGTCTTTGTTCGGGGATAATATGTCCTATCTGGGAGAAGTAATGTGCGTGGTTCTACTGTTTGCGGCCCCACCCGAAGGAGGAAGGCGATCATTTTTTTGACCAAACACCATACATCCGCCGAAGGACCGCATATCAGGCGATGCTCCTCTGTGTCTATAACATTGCACTGCGGACACAGTGGCTCGTCCGCCATATGAATTGTATGCAACCTGGAACGAGTCACGTATTTCCCATTTACCACCTGATACCACAGTGCGCGCGTTCCCGTATCAAGGTGTGGATGGTGCACTGTACGCCATACCACTGACCACGTAACTGTTGGTTGGCGGCGCTCCACGGCATTGTTCGGCCGTCGTCGAGTTAAGATGTGATATATATCACGTGCCGTTGCCGTCCTCGTAGTCGGTAGTTCCATATGTACATAACTGTGTTCCACAAAAAAAGTTCGCATATGGGTAAGCGATGGTGAGATGTGAGCCACCGCTACTGGAGCCGAACGCGAAGGTGGGGCGAGTTCGTCTATCAAGGTGCCCGTCAGACATGTCTGGTGTCGTGTCCACATCTTTATCATTGTGGTTACATAAATAGCCACTGCTCGGTCGCGTACGTGGACTAGTCCAAGACCTCCACGACTACGAGGAAGGGTGAGGGTTTCGTATCCTACCTTAAAAAGCAGACCCGTGCTCACAAAATATCCTAGTGCCGCCAGGATTCGGCGGGCCAGCACCACCGGCATAGGAAGAACTTGTGCCAGGTGGGGGATGCGAGAGGCTAGATAAGTGTTGGCAAAGGTGACCCGTTGTATCATATCCAGTGCCCTTAACCTGTGACTTCGGACACTCGCACGAATTGTTTGCAGAAGATGTATGTAACTCAGTGCCGCCGTGCGTCGAACGTCTGTAGTGAAGATTATTCCTAGGCATTTCATCTTGTTGATCGGCTGTAATGGTGCTACACTTCCTGTCGGGAGTCCTCTCCCGATGTTCATCGCTCTTGACTTTGCCATGTTCAGGCGACTTCCCGTAGCCATACAATACAAATTAATCCAATGCAAGGAGGCTCTTGCCTCGTCTCCTGACCGTGCTAAAAACACTAGGTCATCTGCGTATGTTCGGCATATAAACTTGTTGTGCCTTATCGTCATTCCTTGGAGTCGATTCCGGAGCCCGCAGAGCAGGGGCTCGACAGCGATGGCATACAATATCGTTGACAGCGGGCACCCTTGTCTGACCGATCGTGAGATGGTGATGGGCCCCACCAAGCGTCCATTGATGAGCACTGTGGATGCGGCTCCGTGGAGTAGTCTCATAACGACGGTGACAAAACTTTCCGGAAACTTCATTTTTGTCATAACGTCCGAGAGATAAGCATGACTCAGCCTGTCAAATGCGCGATCGAAGTCTATCGATACCAATACACCCCGGAGACGACATGTTGATGCCAGTGCGATAACATCGCGGTAGTCACTGAGTGTCGTTTGTATATTGCTGTCTCCTCCTAGCTGGGTTTGGTCGAGTGAAATCACTTGGCGTATTACGCGTTTAAAACGTGCTGCAAGTATCCTGGCGTAGATCTTGTAGTCGCAATTAAGAAGGGTCAGTGGCCGGTAGGCCTGTGTCCCTGTGCCGCCAGATGGTTTGTGGATGGGGATGATCATTCCTTCCACGAAGGCGGGTGGAAGAGGCACGTTGGGAGACATCAATTCGCAGTACATGGCAGTCCATCGTGGAATCATGAGATCTTTAAATGTACGATAGAACTCTAACGGAAACCCGTCGGGCCCCGGCGATTTGTGCGACGCTCCCTTATCAATCGCTTCCATTACGTCGTCAACTGTGATTTCACCTGTTAACTCCAGGTTGGCCGGCTCGTCGAGACACGCGGAGAGCGTTCGTCGGACCTCCTGAAAGGCTGGCTGATCGTGTTCCGCTTCTTCATAGAGATGACCGTAGTGTTCCACGAAAGCGTTGGCAATATCTTTTTGCGTTGTCATGCGGCGACCATCTGGCAGTACGACCGTCTGTATTAAGGTTCTGCGGCTACGTTGTTTTTCTCTGATAACGTGATACATCGACGGTGATTCTCCACGGACTCGTTCAAAGGCCCTTGCTCGGATTGCGACTCCCTCCAGACGGCGGCGCGTTATGGAAATTATTTGGGCCTGTGCTCGATTTATACCGGCTCGACGCTCTTGTGAAGGTGCTTGTACAGAAAGTTCGCGGAGCATCGTGAAATAAAACTCCGTCGTGTGTCGCCTCCACATCATCTGCTCTCTTCCGTATGCAATTAACGCTCGGCGCAATGCAGGCTTAACGCATTCCAGCCACCACTGCAACGTCGTCGGATATGTCGGGAGGCGTCGTTCACACACGTGCCAAGCATCTTCGACTATGCGTCTGCACTCAGGTTCCCTGAGGTGTGCTGTATTCAGTTTCCAAACACTGCGACTCCTCCAAACTTGTTGACGACTCAAGGAGACCGTGCAAATATATGCTATGTGATCTGAAAAGGCGACAGGCCACAATTCCGCATCGAGGATCGCAGGTTCGAGACGACGTGTTACGTAAATGCGATCGAGCCGACTTGCAGAGTGACTCGTGACGTAGGTGTATCCACGTCTGTCGCCATGTATCTTCTCCCATGTATCAATGAGATTCATGTCCTGTATGAGTTGTCGCAGCTCCGGGCATGAAGTATAACGTGGGTGTTGATCCTTTGGTGCGAGCACGCAGTTGAAGTCGCCTCCAAATAAGACATTTTCATACCGACCTAAGAATAGTGTTGCAATCTCCTCTGCGTAAAATCGGGATCGGTCGCGCCGTCTGTCGGACCCCGACGGTGCGTAAATGTTAACGACCCGTACTCCCAGCACTGTGAGAGCCAGTCCCCGCGCTGACGGCAGGTACACCACGTCCTCGGCTACTATGCCACTACGTAGAAGTATCGCTGTTCCGCTGCCGGCGTCGGTAGTAGGTGTAATGTACGTATCGTACTCATAGAGGTCGGGAAAGCTCTCAACACATACTTCCTGCAGCAGAACGATGTCGACGTCTGACGCATGCAACATGTCTCGTAATAACTGCAATTTTACAGGCGTTCTGATCGTATTGATATTAATAGAGGCTGTTCGATATGCCTGCCGCTGTTCCTCAGTGCGTAAAGCGCACATGAACGCTTATGTTAATTTGTGTGCTGCTGCCCGGTGACCTGCTGTCTGTGCGTCAATCTGCATCTTCTGCGCGGTTAACATCCTGTGGACGCAGCACTCGCCATTGCGGGTGCTTCGTCAGTGTGTGGGTCAGCATCGGATTCGTCGGCCCAGTTACTGTGCTGGAGGTCCAGCTCCCGTCGCGTCTCTCCGGCCGGGCTGACCGAAGGCGGTGGCGTTGCTGCGGTGGGTGGAGGGTCTCCTTCCGTCGGCTTTCCGTCCGGTGTGTCTGTATTCAACCCCTGTCTAGCGTGATTCGCGTCGTACTGCTGTGTGGGGGGTAGAACCTCCCGTTGCGCCTCCGGATGCTCTGTATCGACGTTACACGCAAGATCGTCTGACATGGACTGCAGTAAGCAGGTATCCGACGGCGCTAGCCGTCGTTTCTTGTGGCGCTTCGGCGACCGTTGTTTGCGCGTGTGCGCCTCCGTATCCGAGTGCGGAAGTGACTCCCGGTGCTCAGGGACGAAAGCAGCTGTCGGCACAACCGCAGGATCAATTTCCATATCTCCTACCGATCCTTTCCGCTCGGTTAAGGGCGTCGTCGGCGCCGGAGCGGCAGAAGTGTGCGTCGTTTCGTCACTGGAGGCGGTCTCTGCTGCAGTCGGTTGCCGTAAACTGTCAGGATTCTGTACCTGGTCATTCTTCGGGATGGGATCTGTTCGGAATGCGTCCACATACGTTAGTGGCAGCGGCGTCAACGTGGTTCGCCATTTGGAACTTGCACTATCCTCCGCTGCATACATTCGGAACGCACGTGGCCCTCTTTCCCGCATCCTGAGCATGTTTTGGGTTGTCCATCGTAGATGACTATATCTCTGCATCCGCCGATGAACAAGTACGAGGGTACATGTTGTGTCAGTTCTATTCTGATTTGACGCACCCCATTGAGAACGGGGTAAGTCGTGAAGTTTGACCATTTTTCCTGAACGTGGCTGAGCACTCTTCCATACGGGCGTAAGGCGTCAATGACCAAGTCAGACGGAACCTCGAAGGGAAGTTCGAAAATGCGTATGTTTCGTAAGCCCAGTCCTGCATGATCAATAGTTACTTCTCCAACATGTCCATCAGAGTGACGAAATTTGAGTCCATGTTTGGTATCTCGGATGATTCTGTCACATACTGCATCGTTAATCAGCTTGACGTAAACGACACTGCTCACTATGGAGAGGTGGATTCCGATAAGTTCGTTGTACTCAAGTTTAACTTCGTCTCGTAGGCACCGTTCTATTTCGTAGGCTTTCGGTCTCGCATATACATTCGAAAAACTAATCTTGAGAGTCGACTTTCGGTATGCATGTGCCATTCTGTATCGAGTCGCCTAAACGCGCGAGTACTCCGAAGAGGTAAACAACTGCGCGAGCGCGAACTACTCCGGCAGGGACGTAAACAGACGTCCGTGCCGTATCACCGCCGAAGGCAGACTGAGACATGGCTTAGCCACAGCCTGGGGGATTTCCAGAATGAGAATTTCACTCTGCAGCGGAGTGTGCGCTGATATGAAACTTCCTGGCAGATTAAAACTGTGTGCCCGACCGAGACTCGAACTCGGGACCTTTGCCTTTCGCGGGCAAGTGCTCTACCAACTGAGCTACCGAAGCACGACTCACGCCCGGTACTCACAGCTTTACTTCTGCCAGTACCTCGACTCCTACCTTCCAAACTTTACAGAAGCTCTCCTGTGAGACATGCAGAACTAGCTCTCCTGCGAGACATGCAGAACTAGCACTCCTGAAAGAAAGGATATTGCGGAGACATGGCTTAGCCACAGCCTGGGGGATGTTTCCAGAATGAGATTTTCACTCTGCAGCGGAGTGTGCGCTGATATGAAACTTCCTGGCAGATTAAAACTGTGTGCCCGACCGAGACTCGAACTCGGGACCTTTGCCTTTCGTGGGCAAGTGCTCTACCAACTGAGCTACCGAAGCACGACTCACGCCCGGTACTCACAGCTTTACTTCTGCCAGTACCTCGTCTCCTACCTTCGAAACTTTACAGAAGCTCTCCTGCGAGACATGCAGAACTAGCACTCCTGAAAGAAAGGATATTGCGGAGACATGGCTTAGCCACAGCCTGGGGGATGTTTCCAGAATGAGATTTTCACTCTGCAGCGGAGTGTGCGCTGATATGAAACTTCCTGGCTGATTAAAACTGTGTGCCCGACCGAGACTCGAACTCGGGACCTTTGCCTTTCGCGGGCAAGTGCTCTACCAACTGAGCTACCGAAGCACGACTCACGCCCGGTACTCACAGCTTTACTTCTGCCAGTACCTCGTCTCCTACCTTCCAAACTTTACAGAAGCTCTCCTGCGAGACATGCAGAACTAGCACTCCTGAAAGAAAGGATATTGCGGAGACATGCCTTAGCCACAGCCTGGGGGATGTTTCCAGAATGAGATTTTCACTCTGCAGCGGAGTGTGCGCTGATATGAAACTTCCTGGCAGATTAAAACTGTGTGCCCGACCGAGACTCGAACTCGGGACCTTTGCCTTTCGTGGGCAAGTGCTCTACCAATTGAGCTACCGAAGCACGACTCACGTCCGGTACTCACAGCTTTACTTCTGCCAGTACCTCGTCTCCTACCTTCCAAACTTTACAGAAGCTCTCCTGCGAGACATGCAGAACTAGCACTCCTGAAAGAAAGGATATTGCGGAGACATGGCTTAGCCACAGCCTGGGGGATGTTTCCAGAATGAGATTTTCACTCTGCAGCGGAGTGTGCGCTGATATGAAACTTCCTGGCAGATTAAAACTGTGTGCCTGACCGAGACTCGAACTCGGGACCTTTGCCTTTCGCGGGCAAGTGCTCTACCAACTGAGCTACCGAAGCACGACTCACGCCCGGTACTCACAGCTTTACTTCTGCCAGTACCTCGTCTCCTACCTTCGAAACTTTACAGAAGCTCTCCTGCGAGACATGCAGAACTAGCACTCCTGAAAGAAAGGATATTGCGGAGACATGGCTTAGCCACAGCCTGGGGGATGTTTCCAGAATGAGATTTTCACTCTGCAGCGGAGTGTGCGCTGATATGAAACTTCCTGGCAGATTAAAACTGTGTGCCCGACCGAGACTCGAACTCGGGACCTTTGCCTTTCGAGGGCAAGTGCTCTACCAACTGAGCTACCGAAGCACGACTCACGCCCGGTACTCACAGCTTTACTTCTGCCAGTACCTCGTCTCCTACCTTCGAAACTTTACAGAAGCTCTCCTGCGAGACATGCAGAACTAGCACTCCTGAAAGAAAGGATATTGCGGAGACATGGCTTAGCCACAGCCTGGGGGATGTTTCCAGAATGAGATTTTCACTCTGCAGTGGAGTGTGCGCTGATATGAAACTTCCTGGCAGATTAAAACTGTGTGCCTGACCGAGACTCGAACTCGGGACCTTTGCCTTTCGCGGGCAAGTGCTCTACCAACTGAGCTACCGAAGCACGACTCACGCCCGGTACTCACAGCTTTACTTCTGCCAGTACCTCGTCTCCTACCTTCGAAACTTTACAGAAGCTCTCCTGCGAGACATGCAGAACTAGCACTCCTGAAAGAAAGGATATTGCGGAGACATGGCTTAGCCACAGCCTGGGGGATGTTTCCAGAATGAGATTTTCACTCTGCAGCGGAGTGTGCGCTGATATGAAACTTCCTGGCAGATTAAAACTGTGTGCCCGACCGAGACTCGAACTCGGGACCTTTGCCTTTCGTGGGTAAGTGCTCTACCAACTGAGCTACCGAAGCACGACTCACGCCCGGTACTCACAGCTTTACTTCTGCTAGTACCTCGTCTCCTACCTTCCAAACTTTACAGAAGCTCTCCTGCGAGACATGCAGAACTAGCACTCCTGAAAGAAAGGATATTGCGGAGACATGGCTTAGCCACAGCCTGGGGGATGTTTCCAGAATGAGATTTTCGCTCTGCAGCGGAGTGTGCGCTGATATGAAACTTCCTGGCAGATTAAAACTGTGTGCCTGACCGAGACTCGAACTCGGGACCTTTGCCTTTCGTGGGCAAGTGCTCTACCAACTGAGCTACCGAAGCACGACTCACGCCCGGTACTCACAGCTTTACTTCTGCCAGTACCTCGTCTCCTACCTTCGAAACTTTACAGAAGCTCTCCTGCGAGACATGCAGAACTAGCACTCCTGAAAGAAAGGATATTGCGGAGACATGGCTTAGCCACAGCCTGGGGGATGTTTCCACAATGAGATTTTCACTCTGCAGCGGAGTGTGCGCTGATATGAAACTTCCTGGCAGATTAAAACTGTGTGCCCGACCGAGACTCGAACTTGGGACCTTTGCCTTTCGCGGGCAAGTGCTCTACCAACTGAGCTACCGAAGCACGACTCACGCCCGGTACTCACAGCTTTACTTCTGCCAGTACCTCGTCTCCTACCTTCCAAACTTTACAGAAGCTCTCCTGCGAGACATGCAGAACTAGCACTCCTGAAAGAAAGGATATTGCGGAGACATGGCTTAGCCACAGCCTGGGGGATGTTTCCAGAATGAGATTTTCACTCTGCAGCGGAGTGTGCGCTGATATGAAACTTCCTGGCAGATTAAAACTGTGTGCCCGACCGAGACTCGAACTCGGGACCTTTGCCTTTCGCGGGCAAGTGCTCTACCAATTGAGCTACCGAAGCACGACTCACGTCCGGTACTCACAGCTTTACTTCTGCCAGTACCTCGTCTCCTACCTTCCAAACTTTACAGAAGCTCTCCTGCGAGACATGCAGAACTAGCACTCCTGAAAGAAAGGATATTGCGGAGACATGGCTTAGCCACAGCCTGGGGGATGTTTCCAGAATGAGATTTTCACTCTGCAGCGGAGTGTGCGCTGATATGAAACTTCCTGGCAGATTAAAACTGTGTGCCTGACCGAGACTCGAACTCGGGACCTTTGCCTTTCGCGGGCAAGTGCTCTACCAACTGAGCTACCGAAGCACGACTCACGCCCGGTACTCACAGCTTTACTTCTGCCAGTACCTCGTCTCCTACCTTCGAAACTTTACAGAAGCTCTCCTGCGAGACATGCAGAACTAGCACTCCTGAAAGAAAGGATATTGCGGAGACATGGCTTAGCCACAGCCTGGGGGATGTTTCCAGAATGAGATTTTCACTCTGCAGCGGAGTGTGCGCTGATATGAAACTTCCTGGCAGATTAAAACTGTGTGCCCGACCGAGACTCGAACTCGGGACCTTTGCCTTTCGAGGGCAAGTGCTCTACCAACTGAGCTACCGAAGCACGACTCACGTCCGGTACTCACAGCTTTACTTCTGCCAGTACCTCGTCTCCTACCTTCCAAACTTTACAGAAGCTCTCCTGCGAGACATGCAGAACTAGCACTCCTGAAAGAAAGGATATTGCGGAGACATGGCTTAGCCACAGCCTGGGGGATGTTTCCAGAATGAGATTTTCACTCTGCAGCGGAGTGTGCGCTGATATGAATCTTCCTGGCAGATTAAAACTGTGTGCCTGACCGAGACTCGAACTCGGGACCTTTGCCTTTCGCGGGCAAGTGCTCTACCAACTGAGCTACCGAAGCACGACTCACGCCCGGTACTCACAGCTTTACTTCTGCCAGTACCTCGTCTCCTACCTTCGAAACTTTACAGAAGCTCTCCTGCGAGACATGCAGAACTAGCACTCCTGAAAGAAAGGATATTGCGGAGACATGGCTTAGCCACAGCCTGGGGGATGTTTCCAGAATGAGATTTTCACTCTGCAGCGGAGTGTGCGCTGATATGAAACTTCCTGGCAGATTAAAACTGTGTGCCCGACCGAGACTCGAACTCGGGACCTTTGCCTTTCGTGGGTAAGTGCTCTACCAACTGAGCTACCGAAGCACGACTCACGCCCGGTACTCACAGCTTTACTTCTGCCAGTACCTCGTCTCCTACCTTCCAAACTTTACAGAAGCTCTCCTGCGAGACATGCAGAACTAGCACTCCTGAAAGAAAGGATATTGCGGAGACATGGCTTAGCCACAGCCTGGGGGATGTTTCCAGAATGAGATTTTCGCTCTGCAGCGGAGTGTGCGCTGATATGAAACTTCCTGGCAGATTAAAACTGTGTGCCTGACCGAGACTCGAACTCGGGACCTTTGCCTTTCGTGGGCAAGTGCTCTACCAACTGAGCTACCGAAGCACGACTCACGCCCGGTACTCACAGCTTTACTTCTGCCAGTACCTCGTCTCCTACCTTCGAAACTTTACAGAAGCTCTCCTGCGAGACATGCAGAACTAGCACTCCTGAAAGAAAGGATATTGCGGAGACATGGCTTAGCCACAGCCTGGGGGATGTTTCCAGAATGAGATTTTCACTCTGCAGCGGAGTGTGCGCTGATATGAAACTTCCTGGCAGATTAAAACTGTGTGCCCGACCGAGACTCGAACTTGGGACCTTTGCCTTTCGCGGGCAAGTGCTCTACCAACTGAGCTACCGAAGCACGACTCACGCCCGGTACTCACAGCTTTACTTCTGCCAGTACCTCGTCTCCTACCTTCCAAACTTTACAGAAGCTCTCCTGCGAGACATGCAGAACTAGCACTCCTGAAAGAAAGGATATTACGGAGACATGGCTTAGCCACAGCCTGGGGGATGTTTCCAGAATGAGATTTTAACTCTGCAGCGGAGTGTGCACTGATATGAAACTTCCTGGCAGATTAAAACTGTGTGCCCGACCGAGACTCGAACTCGGGACCTTTGCCTTTCGCGGGCAAGTGCTCTACCAACTGAGCTACCGAAGCACGACTCACGCCCGGTACTCACAGCTTTACTTCTGCCAGTACCTCGTCTCCTACCTTCGAAACTTTACAGAAGCTCTCCTGCGAGACATGCAGAACTAGCACTCCTGAAAGAAAGGATATTGCGGAGACATGGCTTAGCCACAGCCTGGGGGATGTTTCCAGAATGAGATTTTCACTCTGCAGCGGAGTGTGCGCTGATATGAAACTTCCTGGCAGATTAAAACTGTGTGCCCGACCGAGACTCGAACTCGGGACCTTTGCCTTTCGCGGGCAAGTGCTCTACCAACTGAGCTACCGAAGCACGACTCACGCCCGGTACTCACAGCTTTATTTCTGCCAGTACCTCGTCTCCTACCTTCCAAACTTTACAGAAGCTCTCCTGCGAGACATGCAGAACTAGCACTCCTGAAAGAAAGGATATTGCGGAGACATGGCT